>NC_040915.2:1500000-1765825 GCF_004126475.2 Phyllostomus discolor | reverse complement strand
CACTCAATTACCCTGATTGCCTCCATTGTTCACTAGTTTCAAAAATGTTTTTAATAGGTGCATAGGATTTATAACCTCATCACAGGCTTTGTTTGTAATCAAAACCATCCAACTAATTTTGAAACTTTCTGAGATAATTTGATGAATTCCAACTGCTCATCTGGACATTATATAGGATTTTCAGCTGAAAATAGTTTCAGGCATTTCAGTAGGTTATTGGTACAATTTAGAAAGAGAAAAGAAAGAGAAAGAAAGAAAGAAAGAAAGAAAGAAAGAAGAAAGAAAGAAAGAAAGAAAGAAAGAAAGAAAGAAGAAAGAAAGAAAGAAAGAAAGAAGAAAGAAAGAAAGAAAGAAAGAAAGAAGAAAGAAAGAAAGAAGAAAGAAAGAAAGAAAGAAAGAAAGGAAGGAAGGAAGGAAGGAAGGAAGGAAGGAAGGAAGGAAGGAAGGAAGGAAGGAAGGAAGAGGGAGGGAGGAAAGAAGGAAGATAAAAGGAAAGATGAGAGAATGAGAAGAAAGAAGAAAATGAGGTTAATTAATATGTAGACAGTTTGCCTAGCGAACCATATTTAATTCTATTTTCACAGTTCTCATGGTTCAAAACCAATAATGCTGGGTCCAAATCTAAGGAGAAATGAGACTTTCAAAAAAATTTTCTGTAAAGAAAGACAGCAAATGATTACCTACATAGTAAGGACTAAGAAGTGGCAGATATCCACATTTCCACCAGATTGTCCCTGCAATATATGTTCTTTATTTATATTTATTGATAGTCTTCTTCACTCTAGAATGAAGGTATTAATGTAATAGAAACCACAAGTCAATATTTGTCCAATTACTTTCAGGTAAAACTTTGAAAAGCTAAAAAGAAAACAATGAAATGGGTGTTACGTGATCAAATAGATGCAGGAAATGCTAGAGGTAATGAAGCAGAACTTTTTAGAGTCTTCAATGTGTTTGCACATTAAAAAAAATACCAGAAGAGGCTGTAGAGTATGTTATGAACATTCTGGGCAATGGATTCCTTTTTCACTGAGCAGAGACCATTGGAAAACAGGACAATAAGCCATTTTTTTTTAAAGAAATGTAATTGGGTTATCCGTTTCCAAACAAAGCAGAGCCCTTCCTGGGGCTCTGGAGGGGACAATCGTCAGGGTGTGCTGAGCAATGAGCGTCAGGGGGGTCTTCAGAGACATTGCCTGTGGGCCAGGAAGCATCCCATCTGGGCCGTCCTTTGTAACTCGGCCCGGTATGGAGACCCATAAAGGAAAGTATGAAATACATGATCAAACACAAGATAGTAAGGTGAGAGTATAAAGAAATCTCCCTAAGATTTCAAAGGAGGGAGAAAACATTCCTACTGAAGAAAGTATGCCAAGGTTTTGTGGAAGAAAGTCTAGGTTTTAGTGACGACCCCTAGATGGTTAATGGGGGTCAATAGCCGGGGCATGAAGGAGTGTTTCCAGGCATAAGCGAGGATACAGATTTAGGGGTGAGTGTGGGGTATGGCCAATAGCGGGGGGAGGAAGGAGACAGGCAGCTTGATTTCTCCTTTTTATTTTTATTTTTCATTGTTATTGTTGACACTATTATAGATGGCCCCGTTTCACTCCCCTTGTCCGTTATGTAGGCTCCCCATAGGGGTAGCAGTGAGAACCAGAGCTGATGGTCTTGGGGGTGGGTAGGCAGGATGGTGGGGGGATGTGGAGGGTCTGAGACTGAGCTTGACTTGTATACAACCCTCTGGTCATCTGGAGCGTGGCGGGCAGATTGGAGGGAAGGACGCCGAAGGAAAACTGAAGGCTCCTTTCACCTACCTCATACTTTGGCTAAGAAAAAAGCCTGGCCTGATCAATATATTTGGATCTGAGCTCTGTGTCTCCCCTTGCCAATAATATAGAGAGCCAAAGAGAAGTTAGGTTCTTCTTGAAGATGTTTGTTATTCCCCAAAGAATCTTTTAGGAAAAGCAAACAGCCTGAGAAATATTTGTTCATTAGATGAATCCTGGCAGCAGCCAGAAAAATCCAGAAAGTACCAAGCACACGCACATTCCCACAATACACTTGATTCTTGGCACACTTGTGATTTAACTGTTTGGTTATCAACTGCCATTATGAATTGCTATCTCCAGTAAATGTACTGATACAACTACCCCAATGTATTCATGTATTTCAACTTCTGTAAGACAGTGATGGAGCTTGGGTCCAGAACATTCTTACAGAAAGTGTTGACTGTTTAATCCAGTTTTACTACTATAAGTGGGACAGATTTTTTTAACACCCTCATGCTTATTGTTATAAAAAAGGTATGTACTCTCTGGTGTCTCACTCGGTTCAAGAACATCCGGGCTGCTGATTCTCGTAAGCTCTATGGCTCTCGTCTACGATGTGCTGCTGATGCGTTCCACATGTAACCTCGTCACCCCTGGAAGGGAAGCCTTCCTGCTGAGTCAGGTGGGTTTACAGGGGTGCAAATGTAACAGACAACTCCTGTCTTTTAGAAACTGCTGACGTGTCTGTCCGTCACCTTCTCACACGGGGCAGGTTTCCTCTCTCTCTAGCCGGGAGTGAGTCCTTTCCCACTGAGAAGTAGTGGGTTGCCTGAGGCAGAACAGCTTCCAATGGGAGTGCATCTCCATGAAAGTCATCACTCCTTGACTCCATACACCATCCGTGGCCTCACCGGCACCTTGGCTCCCTGAACCACAGGTGGGTCCACTCAGGACAGCAGGTCGCCCAAACCCAGCAGCCACGGGCCTCTGTGGTTCCAAACGTGCTGAGTGAACACCAACCACAGCACAGGAGTTCCTGCAGCTGGGAAGAGAGGGAATGGGTCAAGGCGGTAGGTGGGGACAAGACTCCAGTAGCAAAGTGGGAAGAAAAATTCTTGCCCTTTCTCTACTCCAAACAAAGCAGATGCACTAAGCACGGTTAGGTTTCCTGTGAGACTCTGGAAGTCAAACTCGAGGAGAAACAGGATCCTGCAGATCACCTGTGAGCCTGTGTGGGCAGGGCCAAATCTGCTGGGTCAGCTCAGTCACATTCAGAGAGAAAATTCAGGTGACGTCTTTCTATAGGTGACGATCCCATGTGCTCCAAATTATGGACTGTGATGCCAAAATTCTGGCAGCTTTTCTCCAGAGAAAGTTCCTCCTTATTAAACTGCTAGTTCTGACTGTATGGAGAGGCATTGCTACCCACGTCTGATTTCAGCACCCTATTAAAGTTCATGAGTGCAGACCCATTCAAGTAACCTAAATGCATTCCTGTGTGTGTGTGTGTGTGTGTGTGTGTGTGTGTGTGTGTGAGAGAGAGAGAGAGAGAGAGAGAGAGAGAGAGAGAGAGAAGGCAGGGTGCTGCACTGTTCCTGCGTCGATGTGTCATGCTGAGCGTGGTATCTGAGCGCAGCTGAGAGACCTGGTTTCCAGGGCCAGTCGGAGACTCCTCGCACTGCTCAATAATGCACGAGTCTGCCGGGACCAGCCCCACTCGTATTTGATTCCCACCGGGGACAGAGGGAGGCATGGATCTCTCCGCTTTGCCAAATAACAACCATCCTGACAAGTTCCTGCAGCTGGACGTGAAGTTGTTAATGAGGAACTCGGCCCTCCTTCAGGGCGGTTTGGTGAGGTTCCCGGGTGGGAATTTCCCTGCTGCACAGAACTGGAAAAACCTCGTCTACTCGCAGGTACCCTCTGGCCACACCTGGGCATGGGGTGGGGGCTCCTTCCTTTCTCACTCTGGCCCTTGCAGCATTTGTGCAAAAGGAAAACTGCAGGGAGCAAAGAACAGAGTAGCTACTCTTGCCTCAGGGAAAAGGCCTTTCTTCCTTCGAGTAAGAGATTTTCTCTCACCACTTTATAACAGAAGTGAGTTCTCCCGCCCATTCATTCCCCTCCAACACTGTCTTCCCAGCATGTCTTCATTGTAGAGTCTGCCTAGCCTTTGTTTGATCCCTCTCTCTCAGGATTTTTCAAACCAGATTGAAAGTAAGGCTCTGGAGGGGAAACCTGACCCTAACTTTTGGTGTCTTCTAAGTACAAAGCATTGGAAGCTTAAGTTAGGAGCTCACACACCTCATTTAGACCAACTGCCTCTCATTTTAGGGGCGGAAGACTGAGGCAGCAGATACACGGAAAGTTAGCGACAGAAGGAAAGGATATAGAACGAACTCTCCACTTCGGAAAGGTGCTGGCTGTTACTTCCGATACTTTTATTTTCTGCAGGTGTTCTCAGGGGTAGGACATACCAATCAGATCTACAATACCCAGGCAGACTTTATTTCTTGCTTTCTCCTTCTGCACCTTCCTCTTTTTTGCTGACCAGAGAGAATAAAGCTGTGATGAGTTCCATGTGCTGGAATAAATGGAGAGGCCCTGCCTGCTGCCCAGCTCATGAGACAGAGATGATCTTTGTTTCAGAACGGGAGGGCTCATGGGGTTAAGGGTTAGTCCGCTCCGAAGCAGGAAGAAGCACTGCCTTTCAGAGCAGATGTGACCGACCCACAAACCCCTGCAGGTCATTAAGTCCTTCGGAGCGGTTCAAATTCCCCGAGCAGAAATTTGTTTTCTTTTAAGAAACAGTTGCTACTCATAAGTCCTGGTGTCAAGTGACTCCTTTGTGGTGTGTTTTGTGGGCTCCTCGGGACCTTTATCGTGAGATCATTCAGAATCAAGTACACTCACATGATTATGTAAGTGTTCCCTCCACCTATAAGGGTTTTCATTTATCTCCATGGTAAGGCAGCCTATTATGACAACTGACTTTTAAAAAATGTTGTATCTTTCCTATTTTGTAATCCTCAAAACCCTTCCACCCATCCGTATGCACCTTGTTGGTCAGTTTCCGTGTTTTCAGTTTTAAGCTAAGGGCAGTGAAATTCCTCCTTCTTCTCCCCCATTGTTTATATCATGGAATAAAATGATTCAAAGATTAGTTCAGAAAACCTTGGCTTTCCTATGCTATGAAGCTAAGTCTAAGAAAACATAGCCAATCAGTTCCTTTGGGGCCAGAACACGTGGATCTAAGCTCCTCCGTTTGGTACTGGACTTGACCTGTTTCCTTCATGGGGAACTTCACAGTTTCAAGCTCTGTTGAATGTTGCTCCTAAATCTGAATAAAATGCAGATTTTTTAAAAGATTGTATTTATTTATTTTTAGAGAGGGAAGGGAGGGAGATAGAGAGAGAGAGAGAGAGAGAAAAACATCAATGTGTGGTTGCTGGGGGCCATGGCCTGCAACCCAGGCATATGCCCTGACTGGGAATCCAACCTGCGATACTTTGGTTCGCAGCCCGAGCTCAATCCACTGAGCTATGCCAGCCAGAGCAAAATGCAGATTTTTAAAGGGTGTCTTTTGCCACAAGTTCTATGAGCTAAAATAGTTAATCAAGGAAAAACTGAGGAGGTAAAAATCTGCTTCTTATGTCTTTGAATAAGTTATTGGTCATTGTAACCTACAGATAAACTTGATGTCATTATCCTTTTACCCTAAAACAAAATATTTAATGACTAAACAATGGCCCATTTACAACCAAAATGATATGGGGGTAGTGAGTCAATTACAAGTTCAAGTAGTAGGGTGAGTGAGGCCCATGTCATGAGCAACAGCAATTACACTCACGACTTCAGATGGCAGTGTGTCAGTAAGTAATTCTTCTCTCCTTGGCTGGATCTTGAAATCTGGGAGTGACATATTCATTGGATGACAAAAAGAAATCTAAAAGAAATAGACACCTGACGGTTTTAAGTGGCTGTAATGATACCTGGAAGAAGGCGCTGTGTGCGCCAGGTGCGTTGAGGTGTTGGGATACACATGCGGCAGCTGTCGACTGGCTCCTACTTAAAACCCTCACGGTCTTGGGGAGGCATAAAGCCTCATTGAATAAAAAACTTAGAAAGTTGGTTTCTTGTGTCATATCCATAGTGAGACAGCATGAGAGACATCTGTTATGGCCCTTATTCAGTCCATGCTTCAGTATTTCCACTTGCAAAATTAGGATGATATTCATTTTATGTATTTTCCTAAAAGTGAGAGCAAATAAAAGATGACATGAAAACAATAGAGAAAAAGGGTTCCCTGTACAAGAAATGTCCATTATTATTATTACTATTACTATTATTATTTGCCAATATTCAAAATGTGTTGAAATTGTCCTTTCATTAGAATTTGGAAAACAGCAAATAATACCACTTGCCATTCTGATTTATGCTGTGGATAGAGGGGTGTGTGTGGATGGTGCTGATGGAGGACCTAGTCAACACGTCCGTGAGGCTACATGGCTAACACAAGCAGCAGATTTTACACTCCCCTGAAATCCTCGAAAACTTCAGCATTGTGTCAGCTCATCCTTCAGCATCACCCCACCCAGGGGCACGGTGTTTGGGACTCAGACTACCTCACCAAATGTCACAGGGCTCTGCCCACCAACATTGCCCTCAAAATTGCCGCTAACTCAGCAGTGCCAGCAAAGGTCCCCTAGATCCCAAACATGAAGTTGAATTCTTAAATATATGTATCATGTTTATACCCATGATTTACTTATATTTAAGTTATTTGAAAGTCACCTTTTACTTTCAGGGGAACTTCCCTGTGCCATTCTCCTATGAGGTAAAGCAGTGCGGTGCACAGAGAAAGGCGAGCCCTGAGGCTCTCGGGCATGCCCCCAGCCCTGGCCCCTGCCCGCCCCTCCCCTGCGGACATGCAGGGCCCATATTTGCAGAAAGTACAGACACTATTTCTAGTTTCTACTATATTTCTACTCTTCCCATTCTCTCACTGGAGAAGTGAAGGAGCTTCACCACAAACTTCATCTCACCACAAACTTCATCTCACCGCAATGAACAACCTTTCTCCCAAATCTAATGTTCCTGGCCGTGAAAATTATTTGGGGCCTATATCTGCTGGAGGCATTTTGAGCTGTATTCTACACATTTCTGCTGATCCCTTTACACAGGGAGGTAGTGAAAAGAAAGGGTTGATGTTTTTAAATTTAGTTTAAATGATAAAATATGTTTTTCCAGATACTTTGGTGGGCCTTTTTTTTTCTGATTAGCCATGAGACTTCAGAATCTTTTCTGAATAGTCTCTTTGTTACATCCTTTCCTGGCTTCCATATCACACCTGTTCCAGAGTTCAGGAGCCTTCCTCACTGAACCGCTGAGCCCGAGTGGGAGGCCAAGGGCGAGAGGCTGTCTTCCCCTTGACTTCCAGATGGTGTCCTTTACTGGGCTTATTGCTTTATCTCCTTTCCCCGTTTGGCTGCTGCATGCTGATGAAAAACATGATTTGGTCAGCATCTAGCCAGGCTCCGGCACAGCCCATCACTCTGGCGAACAGACATACGCACGTACGTGTAACTCTTCCTTCCTTGTGGCCGCTGCTCCAAATTCACTCTGAGACCCTCCTGGGACGGTCTGTGTGCACTTCTTCCCGGAAGGTGGAAGATGGGCTGGGGTGGTCCTGCTTTTCAGAAGGCCTCTGCAGTCCTTGGCTCCACCATCGAGTCTATCTAGGCATCAAAGTTTACTCTTACTCGTGGATACTTAGAGGTCAGTTATCATTGTCTTGTTTTTTTAATCTTAAGCGATCCAAAACTTTTAGGTGTACGCTTTTGGTTCCTTTGGTAATACATATCTTTAAAAAATTAGTAAGCTTTTTTTGGTTAATATAATCCTATCTATATACTTGTAGTCAGCTCTGCCTGTCAATAAATACACCTAAAGTTCTTTGAAGACACAGCTCTCAAACAGGCTTTAATGCCTTGCTTTCTGCTGCTGCTCCTCTATGCTGTGACTCAAGGGCAGCCACCTGCAGGCTGTCAGGAGTGAGTTATGAAACCACACCCTTCACATGACCTTCACTCTGAGTCACTTCATTCAGCTGAGAAATTTTAATGGGCTTTTTGGCTCAATGCTTTTTTTTTTCTTCAGGAAAAAAGAAGTCTGTGTCTCAGTGTTTGGGCTCTATAAACAGTCAAATTTTTAAACAATAGAAAGCATACGTTTTTAAAATAATTAATTAATTTTTAAAGAGGGGGAAGAGAAGGAGAAAGAGAGGGAGAGAAACATCAATGTGTGGTTGCCTCTCACGTGGCCCCCACTGGGGATCTGGCCTGCAACCCAGGCATGTGACCTGACTGGGAATCAAACCCGCAACCCTTTGATTCACAGCCCGCGCTCAATCCACTGAGCTACACCAGCCAGGGTGAAAGCATACAATTTTTAAACTCCGTCTACTCTCCTACAAACTGTCCAGTTCTTTCTCTAATCTCAGCTCTGTCTAGTCTTGCAGCGATGCTCTGATTCTTGCACTGTCATTAAATGTCTATGGGTGCTCCAATAACTTGTAAGCATTTCTCCTAGAGCTACAGGGAATTAGACTTCAGTGGCCACAGATGATACTTCCACCAAATGATTCTCACTGAAGGATGTGAAGAGGCATCACTCTAGCTGCTGATGCCACTCTGTCCCTTTCCACTGCTTGTCTGCTAAGCCACTGCCACGCAGTCATGGAATTTCAAGGTGCCACGTCTGTGTTAGGGAGGGTAGCCTATGCTACACTATGGTGAGAAATACCCCACAGACTATCAGTTACTATAAAGGAAAAAAATTCTTGTTCATGAAAAGTCCGAGGAAGGACAGATGTGTTTGGGGGCAGCTGTTTTCCCAGCAATAACCCAGGGTTTCAAGTTCTTTGTCCTCGTAGCTCTGCCATCTCAGATCCGAGCTTACAGAAACACCAAAAAAGGAAGTAAGGAAAAGTGAGCCAAAAATCTTGTGGGAGAGTTCAGGAGCCAGTTTTGGAAGTGGCCTCTGTTATTTTGGCCCCAGTTTAAATTCTAGACAGCCTGGAAAAGGGGGTTATTCTGTGTGCTCAGGAAGAGAAGACAAAAGTTTGTTTCGGTGTGCATTTAACCAGCCACCAAAACACCCAGCTCTCACTGGCTTTTAGTTGTCTGCTTTTTACATTTATTCACTCTCATTCTTTCTGAGTCCTTAGATTTCATTATATACATAATATTATAATTAATATTATATACATAAATATTACATAATTGAATTTACCGTTTAAACTGATCTGACAATCTCTGTCATTTAAATACAGGGTTTAGTCTATTTACATTTAATGTGATTATTTTGAAATATTTTTTCTATTTTCCGGGGCTTCCACTATATTCTTTTATTTTTCTTGTATTGTTTTCAACTTTCTCTTATCTTTTTAATACCACTCTACTGAATTAATCAATGCATGTTTTAGTAACATCTCTATAAAATGATTTCTTAGTGTCCTTATAAAAAAAATAGCCATTCAACTTGTTACTGTTCAGTGTTTTAATTGTCTCTTATTTTAAAAATCACATATCAGCGATAATTATTATTTCTATTTTCTATTATGATTTCTATTATATAAAATTAATGCTTGCTTAGATTTATACATATATTTATCATTTTTCTCTTTTCCTTTTTGTTTTCTTGTTCAGCATTCCTTTTTCCAACTTAATTTTTCCTTCTAGTATTAATTTTATTCTGCCTGAAGTACATTTTTAGAGGTTCCTTCTTTATTGGCCTATTAATGATTTATTCTCAGTTTTTGTTTATCCAAATATGTCTTTTATTTTACTGCTTATTGAATGGTGTAAATAATAAAGTATATAAAGAACAACTGGGCTAAGTAATGATTAATGCTAAAAAGTCTAGGTAAGCTTTGAGTATTGCTTTTCTTACATAAACATTTAAAATATAAATTATTTAACAGTCCATGTAACTAAAATAATGGAATTACTGGTGAATTTTCCTTTGCTAAATATGATCTATCCAAAATGTGGATGAAGTGTTGGAATCAAATGCATGCTTTTTTCTTTCTTAAGCTGATAAAATTTGAAAAATTTTATCAATATACAAATGTATCTCAACCATACTGGTATTTTTATCCAGAAACCAAAGTTTTAATAAAGCTATCCTATTAATATTCTGTATCTTTCAAGCATGAAATTGTCATGTAATGCAAAAATACAAGGCAACACATTCAAAGAGAAACCTCAGACTTTCAAGAATATGATTTAGAATTAAGGGCTAGACTGTTCTTTTTAGAATATAGCTCTGATTATTTGACTACCTTTTGTATATTAGTTTTTCAAGGTCTTTATACACTGTAATAGAGTGTATTATTTTTTCTTTCCCCTTGAAACTGTATTTCCCTCATTTATAGAGGTTCCTAGTTTAGGGAGCTGAAGGGTGAGTGGAGCAGGCAAGAAAACTGACAAAGCCAACTTATCAATGTCAGAAGAAATTATTCCCCTTCAAAAGACAATCTAAGATGTTTAGCCTTGAAGAAAAAAACTTGAGTCAGAATTATGCTAATCTGCAATGACATGAATTTCATACCAAATTGTGTTTCTTGAATTCAGACACATTGTCATGAGGTCATCCATCTCACAGACAAGTGCTACGTCAAGAGGATTCACGATTTCATTGCAGACTTCAGAGTTACAGAACATAAATTGATTGTGAGAAGATCTCCCAGTTGATCTCTACGTACAAAGTGTACGGATTAAGAAAATGAGGAAAACCTAAGGCCAAAGAGGATGGAAAGATTTTATACAGACTATTTCTTTGTACTGACTGCCATATCTGAAGGAAACTATATGTGATATCAGCTTACAACTTAGCTTATATAAATACATATTTAACATAATCGACATACCTCGATAGATGCAGAGGGCATCAATCTACTGCTGATCTAAATATAACTTAGAGGAATATTTATTGCTGTTGAATCTTTTCTGTTTTGGAAGACTGAAATACGTGAAACATTTGTTTTAAGAATTGCTGTAAATTAATGACAGGTTTCCTGCCAGGTTTTAAGGGTTAAACCTCAGTTTTCTGAAAATTAACACATGTGGAATTCCTCTCCCTTGATGCCCCATGATAAATGAAGCATTGCACTATCTGTTTTTGTTTTTTCTCAATTATATTTGGCCAATGAACAAATTTGAAATAAAAATGTTTCTACCTTCATGATAGTTTTGTAGTTATAAGGAAAAACAGCAAAGTAAAAATCTGAGGTTGAACTAGACACAGAAAAGCACACATTGGATAGTTCCATTCATATAAAATGCCAAAAAAGGGGGGGAGAGGGAGAAAGAGTCCAAACTGGCTCACGCTATTAAATGCAGGACACTCAGGCAGGGAGAGGACAGTGACCGGAAGGAGTATGAGGGATGATCTGCTCCTTGGTAGAATCTTAGGTTTATTTGCTTTGTGAACATTTTTTGAGCAAACAACCTAGTAGTTATCATGTGTGTACTTGGTCTTATTCATATTATGCTGCAATAGAAAGACTTTAAAAATCAGAAAGTCAACATTAGAGGCATCTCATAGCCAGCTGGTCTGTAGACACGCAGAGGAGTGCGATGTTGAGTTGGCCCATTTCTCTGAGATGTCTGCAATAGGAGTCAGGCGAGAATTGCCAGGAAAGCCAAGCCATGTCTATAAAATGCCTCTTAATCCTGACTTTGCTGGATTAGTAGAGCAATGTTAACCATTATTCTTATCAGTCATGGAGTGCACAGGTGGAAATAAAATGGCATTAAAGCTCAATGCCAGCCAGCTGAAAAAATGGCTTTGTTCAGAATTCTACCAGTATTTGAGTTAAAGAACAGTGTCCTTTGTCTGTAGTTATAAAATAGCATTTTAATGAATGATACTGAAACCAAACAAGATCAGGGGCAAAGAAAGGACTCACAGGATTCTAGATCAAACTAGATCCTGGAATCCTTTCCTCATTCACTGTCCTAATCTGTTGTGTTTCTGGGCAGAACCGACACATTTTCAGGTGTAGTTCTTTATGCTACACTCTCCGCCATCCATGGCCTGATGGTAAGAGAAGCCTTGTCTCTATGCCTCCCAACAGAGAGAAAAGAAGAACATTACTGCTCAGCAACTGAGGGGATTCAGCATGAAGGGAGCTGCCTCCACAGAGATCCCCCCACCACCCCTCTTGTCAGTTCTAAAGAATAACCCCCTGTATGGGGACATGAGTTTGGAGGAAGCTATGGAAGACAGGAAAAAGAATCCTTCGTGGACCATCGAGGAGTATGACAAGCATTCCCTGCACACCAACCTGTCTGGGCATCTGAAGGTACTAAGACTCACTTTTGGGGGGATTAGGGGGCCAGTGAGGCCCTCCTGAAAGATATGGGTATCGGGGTGACAGGCATTCCTCACCAGGCGCCAGATCTGCAGGTTTCAGGTCATGCCAGCCTCTGGTTCCCTTGTTCTCTCCTCGTCATTATTTGTGTTTATTTGTTTTGAGTTTTACAACACAGTTGATGTGGCACAGAAGCAAGGTTTACCAGGAAGATAAAAATCTTTGAAAATTATTTTGCCAGATCACGTATGTTTTCCCCCAGTTGTGTGACCATTTATGTTGATGAATGCTTATGAATCCCTTGTTGGACATTTATTAAAAAATATTTGTTAAATGTCTGTCTTCGGCCCTGTGCAAGGCAGCTCTCATCAAAGATCATTTCATTTCAAGCCCACTCAGTGATTTAAGACTGCAGACTTACATGCTGGACTCTTTCCTGTGTCTCAGTAACGAAACAAAACAAAACAAAAGCATTTCAACACAAGAAAGGTATGCAATGAACTCATTCACCCAGCTTAAACCCAACTGAAGTCTGGTTTTTTTCTCCCTTTTCCCCCTGCTGGTGTCACCCATCACATAGAAGATCTAAAAATACCTGACAAGCCAGGAGAGGGGCCCTCTGTTTTCTGATTGGACTGGACTCCTACACAGCCCCAGCCAGCCACGGCTGCCCCAGGGCCAGGAAGCCCGGGCATGTTCCAAGTAGCCCTTATGCCTATGTGTTCATACCTGAAACATCTAAAGACTTCTTCTTTTGCAGGGAACAGCCTTATGCCTCCTTAAAATCTTGCACTTCTGAAAATCTCAAATGTGCATGCCTTGAAGTATCTCCTTGTCTGGAGTCTTTGAAGTTTCTTAACCTCCTAGTAGCCTTAATGTATCTCCTCTTAATGTGGTCTCTTTCTGGGGAAGTTTCCATAACAGATGCTCCCCTGTAGCAACAATGATCGTGTGTTTTTCATCCCAAGTCTGAAGGGCAGGACCTCTAAGAAGTCACCCCCTACAAGTAGGAAAGGATGTGTTGACTTATTTCACAAACATGTCTTGACTGTACGTGAGAGCCCTTCTCTTTGTTGTTTCCGTGAATAACCAGGGGACTGTAAAGGTAAATGTTACTATCCCTGCCCTCAGGAAGTTCATCACACTAAGCAAACTAGCAAACAGTAACCATAGAAGATGCTGGACTGACGAGGTCGAGGAAGAGGATCGTGCCGGTCAGGGTTGTACAAGGTGAAGTGCAGACTCAGAAGAGAGCAAAATCACATTAGATTATTTTTTAAAAGGTCTTTATAGAAAAGTGAATTTATGCTGGGTGAGTAGAATTCAAAATATGTAGATAGTTTGCATTGGGTGTGGGGTGGGGGTGGGCTCTTCTATGAGGTGTAGCAAGAGAAAAGGCACAAATGCAAGAAGGTGAGAGAATTTGTCAGAACAATAAACGGCCTAGTTTTGCTGGAGCCACAGCTGAAGTAGTAGAATAATGGGAAATAGGGCTAAAAAAGCAGACTAAAAGAAAATGTGTGAATGTAAGGGTAAGCAAATGGAAGATGATTGGCAATGAGGTATATTTTTTATTGGACCATGTCATTGAGTTACGTTTAAGAAGATCAAAGAGGAGGATGATAGCTATATTGCTTTACTAAAACCAGTGCCCCCCCCCCCACCTATACATGCAAATCACTCACCTCAAGGGTGTGGCCCCTCAGGTCACATACCTGTTTATAGACCTCATGGTGGTATTCTTCAGCACTACTATTTTTTTTTTTTAAGATTTTATGTATTTAGAGAGAGGAGAAGGGAGAAGAAAGACATGGAGAGAAACATCAATGTGTGGTTGCCCCTCCAGCACCCCCTACTGGGGACCTGGCCCCAAACGCAGGCAAGTACCATGACTGGGAATCCAACTGGTGACCTTTTGGTTCACTGGCTGGCACTCAATCCACTGAACCACACCAGCCAGGGCAGCACTAACTATTCTTCAGGGATATTTCTGGAAGTCATGACTATTGTTTTTATTACCATTTCTTCCTAGACATCATTAATTCAACTTTTCCATCACCTTCCCTGTCCGAATCTCTTGATTAGCAAACAGAGACCCTAACTCACTTTCTGAAAACTTTTCACCACTGTGGGCTATAGAAGTTTAAAGTTTCCTTGGCCACCCTCATTTTTCTAAGTTGCTAGGAGTTTACAAATAAGGGAGGAGAAAAGAAGTCCCGTGTAGAGCCGTGAAGGGCAGCCATCAGCCGCCTGGAAGGCAATGCAGTTCCAGAAGTTCTTGGGGAAGAGCTGAGGCCTTGCCCTTGCTCACCAGGTGCAGGCCTCTGATTAGGTTGCACATGAAAGGTCGGTCGAGGGCCAAAGCAGAGACTTTTAAATCAGCTATGCTTTTGCACAGGTCATCCAAATTTTATTTTAATACATTAGCTTTTCTATAAAACTGGGAAATGGAAACTAGTAGCAATGAGATGGGAGGGTTGTGTTGCCTTGACTGGGATCCACCAAGCCCCCTACGCGCATGCGCATTGCTCGCCCAGCGGTGCACTGGTGAGTCTGAAACTAGTTCGTTGACCCCCGAGGCTGCGTGGATACTGGCTGACTTTGACCCTGCTGGGACTATAGAGTCAGAGAGAGGGCAGCAGTCTAGCAGTAAGTCACTGTAGTATCCAGGTGAGAAATAATAACGCCTGAAGTGGGTTCGTGAAAACGGAGTCTCAGCATTCACCATATATGTGTGTTTACTGGAATGCAGGCATAAACACTAAGTCTTTCGCCCAGAACCAGAGCTGTGTATAACGGGAGAAGACGTTTACAGGTGACTTGTTGGACGTAGGAATGAGGTTCAGTTGAAGACAAGTCTGCCCGGAGGCCCCTTAAAGAAACAGACTGGGGAGTAGGGGCTGGTGTGGGGAAGGATCCATTGGATCTTTTCTTCAGGAGATCCCGCAGTGCCAGAATTTCCACGTGGAACACACACCCTCTACAAGGTGGGGCGGCAGCCTGAGAAGCATGGCGGGATCCCTTGACTCTTAGTCTTGCTCCTTCCGTGGACTCGGCTTCTGGTGTTGCTGAAAAACGTGCCAAACAACGTTTATCCCTACTATGCCAACAAAATCAAACCTCGAAGGCCCACCTAAAGCAAGGAAGGAGTTTTAATTTTATCTCTGCTCACTAGCCCGATTGACACACACTATTTATGAAACGCAAGCGACATTAAATTGGCTTAAAGATGACAGAAACACTGTTGGGTGAGCAATTAGTCACTAAATCACACAGGCCCCTTAATGCGGACCTACGCGCAGGCTTGCAGATTGGAGCTGCAGGCCATGCTCGCGGGCCGTGCTGTCCCGGGAAGACAAGCCTCTGGTGTCTGAGCCCTGACACTGAAGCCTCGCCCCAGGTAGGGCGACCGCGGACCCTCAGTACCCCTGGCAGTGTCTTCCCTGCAGTTTTGTGTTGACCACTGATGAAGCCTATTCTCTGTCTAATTTTGTTTTAGGAAAATCCCAATGACCTACGGTTTTGGCTGGGAGACATGTACACGCCTGGTTTTGATGCTTTATTGAAAAAGGAAGAGGAACAAGAGAAGCATTCCAAATACTGTCGAATAGGTCTGATTTTGCTCCTCGTTGCCTGCATCTTGGTTTCCATAGTGACTGTTAGCACTTTTTTCACCTAAAGAACAGCCACAGACACAGACACTTGATATTTCTTAAAAGTGCTTCCAAACATTTGCAGAAGAACATATTTGTGCTGTGCGAGCGTACTGTGGATTGTACAGTTAAAATGTAATTGCCTCCTGGAATGAGAGGGTTGGTTGAGATGGGCTGCCTTTTTCTACTTTGTTCTCTGAACCTGTGTAAGAATTCCAGCCAGAGCCTCTTCCTTTGGGAAGAAGGACTTCTGAGGATCGAAACCACAGAAAAGTCACTGTGAACAACCCAAACTAAACACTTCAGTAGAGAACAAAGCAGCACCAACAATCGTCAACAGTTTTGTCTTAATGCTCAGACTATATTCACCTTGTCTTTAAAACCCTGTCACCTGCCACCCCACCCTCCTGTCACCACTAGGAAGGTTGAGCAGGTCACTTTTTGGCCAAGTGCCAGGCACAAAGGATCAAAGCTTCTCATCATGCTGCCTGTTGGGCTGAGTTCTGAAGTTTAACCTTGGTTGACTCCTACTTAATCCAGAATAAAAAGGGGGAAGGGGGACTTTCTTCAGAGATATTGTTATTTTCCCAGGAATAATTTATAATGCCTCGCTTCCACGTGGTAACTTCAATAATCCTAAACTTAGGACATAGTTACATAATTACACGGAGAGCCAATTGTGCTAACTGATCCAGATTAGCTAGTGTGTCCCCTAGTGGCAGTCAGCAAGGATATCTCACCAGCCGGGGCCTAGGGAGGAAGGCCCTGGAAAAGCAGAGGGAAGACTGTGGAGAGAATAGGGTCTGCATCCTAATTGTGCCTTTTGCTAACTGTTGGGCCCTGGGCAAGTCCTTCTCTCCTGGGGAGGAGTAACAGCATTTCCCCGACAGGGCTTATTTAGCCCAAAGGCTAAGAAGCACAGAGAAGAGTAGTACGTTGCTCCCCGTGAGCAGCAGCACCCCTCGCTGGTGCCCTGGAGCCACCTCACATTGCCTGCCGATCCCTGGAGACACGGTTTGGTCACAGATTATTCAAGTCACCACCCTGCCCTTTCTCTGAGAGCTCCCTCTCCCGGTCCCTCATCCCCCCTCTCCCCACACACATCCACACTAAACCAAAAAGGGACGTTCTCCTCTTCTCAGGGGTCAGACTTTGCCCTTCATGGTTGCTGTATCCTTTTGTTGTGTTTCTCTTAAAGACAACTTGTAATAAAGCACACTAAAGTGCTTTATTTCACTAAAGTGCAGGTTTGCCATACAATGAAATCATTGTGCATGAAAATTGTCTTCGGCACAGTTGCAGTACTAACCTCCTATTGCTGCTCTGCGCTGTAATAGGTTCTAGTGCTGGTCGGGGCCGAATAGGGAGAACTGAACATCCAGGGACCTGCTGAGGGCAGGGTGCTCTCACCGTGGACACCTCGTGGACAGCCGCTCGCATTACAGTTGACCCTTGAACAGCATGGGGCAGCCTCACCAACGCCCGCACAGTGGAAAACCCCACCTATTATTTTTGAGTACAGCCGCCCCTTGGCTTTCAAACAGCACTTTTGTCTGTAGCTCGGAATCTGCGGTCGGAATCACGAAAATGCTATTTTCACCTGCTGTCGATTGCATCTTCGCCCGTGAAACCCACGGGTAGGAAGGGCCAACTGTGTATTGAAAACTACCCACTACAAGGGAGACCTGCGCGGGTCAAAGCCGCGTTGCTCAAGGGACACCTGTCTTCCTTTTCCTAGCTCTTCTGCCCAATGTTGCTTCTAGAGAGTTGTACACGGGTTCAGGTTTCGCCCTGTGCCACCCAGTGGCCTCGGGCCGCTTGCAGCTGAGGCTCTGAGACCCCTAGGGGGCGCCGCAGGGCTGGAGCTGCTCATCTGAGCTTCCCACCCGTCTCACCCCGGCTCTGCAGCCTCTGCTCTCTGCAACTCACGCTCCTCACCCCTCAGTCCTTTGTGTCTCCGCGCGAGCGAGTTTATTACTGTGCCACTGCTCCCAAACCGATCTTTGTTTTCGCCTTTAATGTAACTGTAGAATATTCAAAATATGCTATTATTCGTAGCTGGGTTACTGTTACGCAACCACAGGGGAGGGAAGGGCACGGAGAGAGAGCACATCCCTGTGTGTCCTCAAAATCCTAACGGGTAGCGCTTCCCAGGTCTGCGGGGTGGGCTTTGCTGTCCCCTCCAGCAGAAAGGCACCAGAACATCACAGAAAACACAGGCGATGGCCCCAAAACAGCTTAAATCCGGGCTTTCTTTAAAAGTGCCCATCCAGATTCAACAAAAACTAATGTTTTTAAACATTCACATGCAGTTTTTGTCACATAATAGGTGGTCAATAAATATTATCTTCGAAGAAGTGACTATTTTAGTTGCTTCTTCAGGGTCTCACAGAAATAAGACATACATGAGTGGGCTGGTAGGGTAATAATATGTGTGTGGTAATTTATAGTTTAAATTTGAACATTTCACCTAAAATGCCACATTGTGTGCTTGAGTGTGACATTGTTATGTTACTGAATTGCACGAGTATGATTTTGTGCCGGGCCCTGTATATTAATCACCTTTTTTTCCCCTTGGCGTAAGAATGTACGGGTTCCATAAAATCTTAATATTGGCTTTAAATATAATCTTTCCCAGGTTCTTTACAAGGTGAACCCCCCAAAATTGTTTTGTTTTTATATACTAGATTAATGTGAGGGAGGTCAAAAGCAAATAGCATGGCATTTTCTAGAGGAAAAAAAAAATCCAACTGTGCATACTTTTTTAAAGTGCTATTCTCCAGACCACTTGAGATCTCATCCCCAGCATGTGTTGTCATTGGGCTCAAATAAACTAAGAAACATTCAAAAAATAAAAAATAAAAAAGTGCAGCTTTCCTAGTTAAAGGAAAAGTTAGGTTTATGTAACTCACTGAATGCTGTCCTGTTATATTCATGTTGCTGTTACCTGGTGGAGAGTGAGTGGAAGGAAACAGGGAAGGGTTCGCGGCCGCTCCGTTTATTCAGAGTGCGCTGCTGCCATCTGGTGGTCACATGCTGGGCCTGCTCTCAGCTCAGGAAAAGTTATTTTTCTAACGGGACGTTTGCAGGTAGCTGAAGGCCTAAGCACACCTCTGTCGTTAGAAACGACTCAATTGGGTGGCCAGGAGCTCCTAACAACCAGCAAGACGCTCTCATCTTGCAAGGAAAGAAGTAGACTGTCCTAGAGTCAGAGCTGGGACCCTCAGCATAAACTCCTGATGGCACTACACATAATGAGCTTAAAAGTGGAGGAGTTCTGAGAGATGGCCCCGTTTTTGGCCTCCTCAAATTGGTTAAGATATTATGAATATTTAATCATTTCTTCCTTGTTTAACATATGGCATAATCTGAATTTTGACATTTTTATCTCTCTCGACAATCTTTAAATATCTTATTTCCTTTTTTCTATACCCATTGTTTATTTTCAGTTGTTAAATTCTATGCTCCTATAATTAAAGTGGTGATTTTATCATATGTGAGAAATACTATTTCAAACTGTGATTAGATAGAGCCATCAAATCTCAGCTTCTCTAGATGTGTGCTTTCATAGCCACAGAGCCTAACAGGCCATGCTTTTCAGAGGAGAGGTAACTGTTTTGGTTTGTTCCAAATACTCACTTAGCCCAGGCTCTTACTGAGCTGGAGGTGAGACTGTTCCACCGAAGTGAGTGACTTCAGAAACAGAACACAGTTTCTGCCAGAGTGGTCGCTCTGCTCTCATTTAACGAACCGATCAAACTTCAATCTTTGTGCAGATTGCTAGAAAAATGCAGGACCAAGCAGGGCCTTCTCTTCCTCAAAAGTGTAGGGGACCCTGACCTGTGTGGCTGTGTTGGTTGGGCATCAACCCACACAGCTAAAGGTTGCCAGTTCAATTTCTGGTCAGGGCACATGCCTGGGTTGCTTGTTCAGTATGAGGTCAGGGCACATGTGAGAGGAAAGCAATCCAATGTAGCTCTCACACATCAGTGCTTCTTTCCCTCTCTTTCTCCCTTCCCTAAAAAAATAAATAAATAAAATCTTTTTAAAAAAGAACAAGTATATGGGACTTTCCTGAGTCCTTTTTCTGTCCTGTGCTCATTCGTGGCTCCATCTTGTAATCTGTCCTTTGCCTCATCTTCCTCCCCACCTCAAATACATGGTGTGTCACAGTGCCCCACTTTCTCTCAGTGCCCTAGACCTATGACAAGGCACAGAGTAGATAAGGTAGAGTGTATAGAGAATTAACATGTGATGCTTGGGTCACCGGCCAGCAGTGATCACGGAACACTGCAGATGGCTTGTTGAAACATGAGAAAAAACATGCAGAGACAGATTAGTTTCTGTGGAGAAGTAGGGACGGAATGGCCCTACTAGTGGGGAGCACGCCGATTTACCATCCAAACCTTCTTTTATTGGGCTCGTTTTGCATAATAATTCAGGTAAAGTACAGTACTCATTACAAGGAAGTAAGGATCAAACAATAGATAACAAGGAAGTCTGAGGGTCTATTTTGAGTCAGGGTCAAAGAGCTGTAAGACTTTGAGGAACAAACTAACTTCCTCCTTGGATCCTTCTCATTCAACTGAAAGCATTCTAAACAAAGGAGGTTTCACAGTAATTTACATGTTCTTTCTTAGGCCTGATCACCCGGGGTATCTGCCCTTTTCAGCACAAAGCTGCACCACCCTGTCATTGTTTCAGGCTTAGGTGGAGCAAGGGAACTAAGGCAACCAAGAGATAAGGAGATTTTCTCCCAGACGGTGAGAACTCAGGCTATGTCAAAGCTAAGGAGGGGGAGTCCATCACCCCCTTTTGCTGTAGCCCCCAAAGTCCTTCTTTTGGGGGCCTCCCACGTGATCGTGCCTGTCTTAGATCGTTCCCCCCTTGGGGAATCTTACCCGTCTTTGGCTAACTGACCAAGCTTTGGGGTTCAGTTATGAATGAAGCAGCAGAAGCAGCACTCCTGCCAGGGAGATAAGCTTTTGTCTCCTTGCTGACTTACGGTTCCAAGGGCATTCCCTTAGCCTTAGCCTAGGCGGGGGTTACAGCTTCTGATACCAGGCAGGGCTAATCTTAAAATGAGGAGATTAGGTTTTTTAGCAAAAAAATAATTTCTAACTAAGTTTTTTGGACAGAAGAAACGAGATTCAAGGCTCACACGGTTTTGCTCACACTGTACTTCTTTTCACACTCCTGACAAAAAAAGTAAGAATTTTTCTTGCACTAATTAAATGTGATAGGTTTACCCAATTATGAAGTAAGTGTTAAAACCCCTCACATTTGAATTAGCTTCAAGGTTGGTGGAACACTGTTCAGATTAATTACCTGAATAATAAATCGATGGCTAGGCTAGAGTTGAAGCTGTGTCAGTCCCTATAAATGAAACAGCAATTAACTAAGCTTCTCTCTAAAATTATATCATTTAAAAGCCAACACGTTTAGAATCAACACTTAAGCATGAAGACAACTTCATTCTTGCTGCTGCCACTGTTTTCCATTTTTAATATAATGGTCACAAACCTCTTTCATTAATTCTAAAAATTTTGCTTATTATCACCAACATATAAAGGCACAGCATTTGGGGCCATTTCTTGAGTTCTTCAGGAAGACTCCCAGTGGCGGCCTTGGACAGGGCCACCGACCTTGTGCCCACACCCCTAGACCTCTCTCTCATTGTGCCCACACCCCTAGACCTCTCTCTCAGCCCGGCCTTCATTGGAGCCTTGGGGCTGATAGCAACACAGCAGACATAATCATACTTTCTACACTGCCTAATTTCCAGCCCCTCCCACCTCCACACTCTCATTGCACCTCAACGGTGATTTTATAATATTAATGCACAAATGCACAGCCTGCATTTTAAAGAAAAGACAAAAGCATCTTCCAAAGCTCTTCTGGCTGCCCATCCCCCCTTGCGCCGTTTCCTCGCGGCTGCAGCCAAAGCGTGGTGCGTTCCAGATGCCTACGAGACAGGAGAGAAGACAGGAGAGGTGCCTCTTCCCCCTCCTCCCACAGCCACGGTCCTGTGGACGGACCTCTCTGAGCGTGCAGGCGGAAACGCTGGATTGGAAGAAGTACAGACGCCGTACACCCGGAATGCCAGTAAACCCAAAGCCATAGGGTTGAACCATTTTTGTCAACCTAGGTAAACCCTAGACTCCGGGACTGAGAATATTCTTGGGTTAACGACCTTTTCTTGGTAAATAATGTCGC
Source organism: Phyllostomus discolor (assembly GCF_004126475.2). NCBI lineage: Eukaryota > Metazoa > Chordata > Mammalia > Chiroptera > Phyllostomidae > Phyllostomus > Phyllostomus discolor. Next base: position 1,743,809 of record NC_040915.2, on the reverse strand, counting down.
TAGGGTGTCTTTCGGGTGGTGCTCGGGAGTGCAGGACTGAGCTCTCTAGCCTGGCCCGCATCCTCGCTGAATTCCAGGTCAGAGGAGCCAGCCCCGCACCCGATCCAGTCCCCCAAAGGCGAGCTCTCCAACCCTGCCAGGCACAGCACAATTTGCCAACAGCAAGCGGGAAGGGAAGGAGGATCGCTGGAATCACGCCATCTCAGAGTTCATATCTCGCCACCAGGTGGCAGGCGTGCGCCAGGCTGCGAAACTGCTTCCACTAATACTACTAACTAATACTAATACTAACAGATACTGATACTAATACTAATACAATACTGATACTGCTTATTCAAAGGTTCTGATCCTGAGGTTTCCTTATTTTTGTTTTAAAAGAAAGAATGCCAGGAGTCTGAGGGGGTTAAAGATAACCTAGCACCAAACTGAGAGTTTCTTTTCGTAATAATTAAAAGTGCCAGAGTAGAATTGGAAGGGAATTACATGATGGCAACGTGAATCTGTATCAATCTCGGTGCCCTCGCTGCTCACAAGCACTTCCTATGCTATTGCGCCTCCCAGGCTTTGGGGACCTCTGGTCTAAGCCAGCGGGGGCGAATGAGTGAGTACAAGCGCCTCTAAAGACGCCAGAGCTGCAGCGCTCACCGTTCTGTTCACGGTGCTTCACAGGGATCACCCAGGTGACTGACCGTACATCCCAGTCCCTCCCATCTGACTTCACACTCTCGGCCCCGCATGATCCTTGTCATCACATCCCTTTTCCACTCCAACATGTCCTGACTTGGGACAATCCACTGTAGAGTCAGCAGGTGGAAGGTTCACCTGTCCATCCTTTTCTGAGCACCTACTCTGGACCTAGCTCTGGGGTAATGACTGGAATACAAAGGTGAGTAAGACAGTTCCCAGCCCCCAAGAACTCAGGAAGGGAAGATCAGGGCGAGGAGGGGAAGGGACCACTTAATGACGACACCAAGTTGTCACAGGTGGGCACAGGTAACCAGGTTCTTGGTCATCGGGACAAAGAATTGAACCGAACACCCAGAATTCATAGAAGAGAACACGGGAGCAGGCCAACTCCAAGCAGAGATTGACCTCATGGGCTGGAGGGACTTTATGCTTATAGAGCGGATCCTTCCTGGCTAGTTGTGGTGGGCTTTTACTGAGTATATACAAGTAGTTGCATTACTTTAAAGCTACTGCACATGTGGTTTCCCACGATCCTCCCCGATTGGCCACCAGGGAAGAGGGTCCCACAATGCTAGGGAATTAATCCCCGTTTCTCCTGGGGTCCCCCTGTACTAGGTTCACCTTTCCCTAAGCCAGATGATTATAGCTCTCCATGCTAGAGATTGGTGAAAAAGAAAAGAGTTATTTATTCAAGTTATACAAACTAAAAGTAATGACTTAATGTCTTTGTTAAAATCCCAAAGTCCCTTGAAACACCCACAAACACACACAGTCCTTCCTTCCCCCCTTTGCCCAGTCTGGGGTACCGTATCTCAGGAGAAGAAATAGAAGTCCGTGGCTTAGACAGCTCTCGGTTTTTCCTAGTAATTTGTGCTCAGCTGGCAGGCCTTCCTTAGTTCCCAGCACCACTGGTTGTATTGCCAGGATCTCCAGCTAAAGCCGCGTGGGGGGGGGGGGATCCCCCTTTCTGGGAGAGCAACGGCAGCGGCGGCAGCAGCAGCACCAAGAGGGCTAGCGCGGAGCTCATTGTGTCTTGGCCAGAGCAGTTGGCTGCAAGATTAGCTGAGCCCGAGAGCAGTGAGAGCGTGGGTGCGGCTTGCAGAGGCCTGGCGGTGGCTGCAGCGGCCGGGCAGTGATCTGGTGCTCCTGAGTCACTTACTGGTGGCCCCTTCTCGCGGCCGCGGCTGCAAGCGGGCTGGTAGAGGAGCTGCAGGCGGCTGCATCTCGGAAGGTGTCTGCACGGCTGCGGGAGTCCCCACTCTGCTGAAGCCGCATGGTTCTCCCCTCAGTGACTGTTGTCCTCCCTGCACTGCCACAGCTGCATGGTTCTCCCTTAATGGCCGCTGCCACACCTCAGTTTAAATCCCCGCGCCACATCTTCCTCTGCAGCCCCATTTCCGACTCCTCCCACAGTCGACTTCACATGCCAGAACTTGTATCCTTCCAGCCTCACTGGGCTGCCGTCATGAGTCTGGGCAGGTGTGGCCCCCTGTCCTGGAGCCAATCTTCTCTGAGCTCCCACGCAGGCACTGTAACTCAGGGGACCTGCCCCCCAGTTACATCTGGGTGGGGAAGTTACTTCCATTCCCCTGGCTCAGAGATGATCACAACTATTTAACATATCTATGTAACCAGTTAAAGGTTATAGATATGCCAAATGACCATGCCAGAGGGTAGCTGCAAGGCTGTTGCTATGCAAAACAGCTCTCAATGGCCCTGCTTCATTTGTCTCTTCCCCTGGGTTGGAGAGTGAGGACATTCTGTATATTTTTCTAATATTTCCTGGACACCTTGAGTTCTGAACCCCATTCCAAATCTCTATTTGGGGACCCTTTGGCTGCACCCTCCTACAAATTGATGTGCTGCTCAGATCACAGGGCAGGAGGACAGGTGAATGAAAGGAACCTGGCAGGTTCCTCAGTGCAAAGGGCGAGCAGATCAGCTACTCTGTGATGTAAGAACCAATGAATCAACTGCGCAGAGTCAGGTGGGTCTTTCCACTTCAAAACAATGTATTGACTTGCATGTCTACCTGTTCAGGGAACTGGGGTGAAAAGGATTGAAGTGAAGACACACACGAAGTTTCTAACTCACATTTCTTCAGTAGCTATAAGAACACCTGCCCTGCCTGGTGAATCTGTAACACGTAGAGATAGATAAAAACATTTGCAGAGGAAGAATATTCTCTACAACTTACTAGTTTTAAAAGTTAAATTGGGTCATATTAATTCCTTGCTTAAAACCCTTCCTGGGTTGATCATCATTCTCAGAGTCAAACCCACACCCTTTCCGTGGCCCAGGAGCTCTGCCCTTGGTCTGCAGCCCCATCTCCTGCTGCTCTCACTCCAGCTCACTCAGCTTGGGCTGCCTGGGGCTTGGCTGTTCCCTCTGCCTGGAGCGCTCTTCCTCCAGAGCTTTACATGTCTGACTTGTGTGGAGGGACAGGCCCCCTGAGACTGGCAGCAGCCCAGAGGGAAGCAGCAAAGCCAAGAGGTCAGGAGAGGGGGTTCCTGCTGATGTCACACAGCAGCCAGGCTATGGGCTGTGTGACAATAGAGACTCTGCCTGCCTCACCCCTGCTGTGCCCTGGTGTCTGGACAGGCCCAGCATTCTGGGTGCTGGCCTTTTCCCCAGAAAACCACTTCTGTTACTGTTGGGAGCCCCCCTAATAAAGCCCAAGTACTGCACCCCTACATGCTTCTCTGACTACAGGATGCCCCACCCCAATTCTGTGCAGAGAGGATAAAAACAGAGTGTCCAATACATCTTTCTGGAGCATCAAGTTGATTACAACATTTGGAAAAAACAAGTTCTTTAATAAGAACCCCCACAAACATGGGAGTAAAGAAGAGCAGGGGAGGGGAGAAGGGTCCCAGGAAAAACAGTCCAGTCTGAGGTTTCATTAGGTGGGGGCGGAGGGGTGGACCTGCAAGGAGGGCGGCCTATCTTCCTGACTCTCAGGGGGCTCCAGGCCGTCCTCCTGAAGGCCACAGAGATGCTGTGAATCCCATGCAGGAACACTCTGGCGGTTTGCACACGTCCACCTTCCGCCGGACCCAGTCCTCCTGCACACCCAGAGTGTGTGTCCGGCTGAGCTCTCACCTGCAGATGTCTGTGTGCCACCTCTGGCTCGTCTCCCACACCAGTGACCGGCCACAGGGTCCCTGGTTGGATTCCCTCTCAGAGCGCATGCATGGCCAGGCCCCTGGTTGAGCCCAAGGTCCTCAGGTTCTTCTTAAAATGTATCTGCTGTAGGCAGTCCACAATTTTTATGCATTACTTCGGTATAACTCTTCTTTTCTTAGTGGACGGGCTACAGCAGATACATTTTAAAAAGAACCTGAGAATCCTCTGAGCCACCCGCTTTTGGCCGTGGCGGTTACGAGAGGGAAAGCTCGGGGTCCCACCACCCAGCTCTGAAACGTGTTGGCAGGAGCTGCTGTTGCTGCTGCTGTGGGTGGTGGGGGAGCCCCCAGGGCCACGCTGGAGGGCTGGGCTTGGAGTGGTGGTTCCAGACTGTGGGCTGTGTAAAGGAGTGGTGGTCCTTGCTTCCAGGGCAGGTGAGTAAGCCAAGGAGCTGGACTGCAGGCTGGGTGGGGGGGCGGGCACCGTCTCTTCTGGGGTGCGGGTGGACCAGGAGGAGCTGGGCTGCAGGCTCAGTGCGGGGCAGGGAGACATCCTGGCCTCCACTCTGGGTGGGAGACCTTTCTTCCTGGCCCCCTTGCCGTCTGGAGAAGGGCTCCAGCTTGAGTCCAGGCTGGATGCAGGGCTGGTTGAGGGAATGGGAGTCTCAGCCTCTTCACTGCAGGAAGTGCTGGTGCTCGGGTCAGAGGAGGGGCAGGGCCTTACCTTTATGGTGCGGCCCTGCATCTTGGTTGTTTTCCTCCTGAGGATCAGGTACGTTCCCATGACCCTGTCGTATTTACTCTGTGTCAATGACTCCCATATTTCTCGCTTCTTAAAGCCCATTTCCTTCATTATTGTGGCCACCTGGGGGTCAATGTCCCCCCAGGGCGGCTCACTGTAGGGCCTCATTTCCTCGTCCTCACCCATATTCACCCATGTGTCTTTCATGATGTCATCTAGGGTGGGTCTCTGGCTGGGGTCAACACTCAACATTTTTTGTAAGAGGTCTTGAACTTCCACTGATGTAAAATCTGGCAGACGCAGCTTTTTACTCTGTATTTCTTTTTTCACTTCCCCAGCAGTGTCCCCCACAAACAGCTCATCCCCCGTCAGCATGCGGTAAAGGATGACCCCCAGACTCCAGACATCCGCCTTGGGGCCATCGTACACCTGATGCTCTAAAATCTCCGGCGCCATGTAGGCGTAGGTGCCGCAGACAGTTGTCAGTTCATAATTAGTAAAGTCTCTGCTGAAACCGAAGTCGGCCACCTTTACATTGAGGTCCTCGTCTAGCAGGATGTTTTCTGGCTTCAGATCACGATGAACGATGTTTTTTCGATGACAGTAGTGAAGGGCTGAAATCATTTGCCTGAACATGGGCCTGGCTTCGTGCTCAGTTTTGCGGCCGCACTCCTCCAGGTGATCGAACAGGCCTCCTCTGCTCGCATATTCCATGATAAGTATATGTTTGTCCCGGGTGGTGATCACTTCAAACAGTGCAATGATATTCGGATGGTGTACGGTCTTAAGAGATTTCATTTCCTCAGACTCTCTAGTCAAGCCCCACTGGCTAAGGCTTTTGAGGGCCACCTTGGTCCCAGTGAGGCTGTGCTGGGCCAGTTTAACTTCTGCGAAAGATCCTTGGCCAATTGATTTAAGGGGTATATAATCACCAATGTCGTGCTTCTTATTACCACAGGTGGCTGCAAAGTCGTCAGACATGGTAACTTCAAAATAAAAACCAAATAATATATAAAATTAAATTAAATAAAAAAATAAACAAAAATTTGAGAAAAATAAAATATAAGGAAAATAAAAATAACAAAAAGATCAAAAGAAGAAAAATAACAAAATAAAAATGAAAATAGAAAATACAAATTAAAAACTTTAATAAAAAATTTGTATGAACAAGTTATAAAATAAAATATAAATATATAATATATAAAAAATAAAATATAAAGAAAATAAAAATAACAAAAAGATCAAAAGAAGAAAAATAACAAAATAAAAATGAAAATAGAAAATACAAATTAAAAACTTTAATAAAAATTTGTATGAACAAGTTATAAAATAAAATATAAATATATAATATATAAAAATATATAAAATGTACTAATAATATATAAGATATAAATGATATATAAAAATATACAAATAATATATAATATAAAATAATATATGAAATATAAAAATAATATAGAAACAAAAATTTAAAAAATAAAATAAAATGAGAAAACTCAAAGGGAAAAAAACGAGAAGAAGAAAGAAAAGCCAAACAAAATAAAAAGAAGAAAGAGAAAAGAAAAGAGGAAAAGAAAACTGAAAATGAAAAAAAAAACAAAATAAAAGAAATTAAAAAAAACAAAAAACGAGAGAGGGAGAAAGTTTGTCCACGTCCAACAGGTCACCTCCAACAGCTTCCTGGGCTCTAACGGACAAAGACCTCCGCCAGCCAGGAGCTTGTATAGGAGCAGCGGGCCGGTGACCCGTCACAGTGCGGCCTTGCGAGGTCAGAGCAGGAAGTGGACCAATGGTGGCTGGGGATAAACTACAGTGGTTTTCTCACTTTTTGGTCTCATGACAGGTTTACTCTAGAAAAAAAATAAAAGGGTCCCCAAAGACCTTTTTTTTACAATGTGGGATATTAAAGATTGATATTTACTTTATTAGAAATGACAATCTATAAGATGTAAAAAATAAAATAAAATAAAATAAAAATGAAAAATCTGGCTTATTCTCACACTACAGATCCCAGTTCAAATACCACCTGCTTGGAGAGGGCTTCCCTAACCCACTGCTCCTACCACCACCCCCCCAGCCCAAAATGTTTGTCATCTTCACAGCCCTGACTGCAGGGCACCTGATTCCTGTCACTGTCCCTCCCATGAAGGGAGAGGCATGACTGCAGTGGTCCCTGTGTCCAGCACAGTGAGTGACAATGAAGTAAGTGGTTAATAAACATTTGGTCCCTGGATTAATAGGAGAGTTTAGGGGAACAAAAGAAAATATGGCCAACTCTTTATTTAATGAAAGTGAGTCATAGAGTATCTTTAAAAATTCATGTCTGTCCTCACTCAGCTTCTGGGGCAGATAAGACAGGAAGGAGAAAGGCCGAAAGTGGGTTTCCAGGTGTATGGGCATTTGGTGAGCCTGAGGAAGAGCCATCTGGTAGGGGCCTTGCTGTAGAGATCAAAGAAGCTGATTCATCCCTCCAGAGGTACTTGCCAAAGGAGGCAAGGAGTTGGGATCTGCAGTGAGGCTACAAGGTACTTTCACACTTGGAACATCCGTTTGCACATTCCACAAGGACCTCTCAGGGGACCCTGAGTAGCCGTGTAGGTAAATGTCTGTGCTACCGAAAGGGACCATCTCTGGGGAGAGAAGTGATGACGAGGCTGGTTAATTCACATGTGTGACAACACTTGGAAGCCTCTGGGCGAAAGGACTTCTGCAGAGCTACAGAGGTGAGGTGACATGTTGGGTCCAAGTCTGCCCTTTTATGGCAGCACAGAGAGAGCAGACAGGACACTCAGGGGGAGCCTCTGGCACGTTATATTCAGATTCATCCTTGAGGAAAGCTCCCCGCTTCAGAACATCAAATGTTTTAATCACATGTGTAAGTTATTAGTCTAGTCATTACTTTCCTTCAATATTGCTCTCCTAAAGTCTCAACTTTGCATGCAGGGTGTCTTTGGAGGGATCAGCCTGTGAGGTTTTCCCTCTACAACACTTCAGTTATTTAACTTTTACCCTAAATCTGTGACACTCAGTCCCTAAGGATGACAGTCTCTGTTGCTGAGCTGATTGGTACCAAATAGGGTCACTTCATCAATTCTAGACACATGGTTACGAGTTACGGTCAGACATTAGAATAAGCTCAGGGAGGAGAAGAGAGAAAGAATTTCAACAAAAGCTGCCAGTCTATGAGTTAACTATATCTATTTATAAAAATGGGATTAAAAGTTTCTTAAGAAATAATACCAACAGAATAGAACATTTTCTTAGCATAATGGTCTGATTTCAGCAAAGGAAACGCAGACTCAAAGGTACAACATGTCATTTAAAACTGTCGAGACGAAAGCCAAGGTCTGGAGGTCCCCTTTGGACTTGGATGTTCAACCCAGTGAATCATGTGCAAGTTGGAGAGCCTTTAAAAATGAAAATCATAAATTCATGGATCAGTACCTATTAACCTTGCAACTCGGGGATTAGTTCACAAAATTTGGTACTGTCCACTCCAGCAAGGCAGAAGATGCTTTTTTGATGGACTGTGTATCCAGGTTGTAGGCCATGGTGTTGGGTGTCTTCGTCTTCTGGGAAACACTGTGGAAAGATTGCTCTATAAGCTTGCATTAATTTCAGAGCCTTTGTAAATTCTTTGCAGTAATTTAGAAAGCCTCCTTAACAAGGCAGGGTCATACCATCACTGATCCAGCCTTAAAGGCTAGGCCCTCTGGTATCAGTTTTAGAGGTGGACAATCGATGTGTACCGAAAGGAAGTGGTCTTAAGTAATACCAAGGGAAAGGCTTTCGGCCAACGCAGATTAAAAGATTCAGCAAGTTGCACCTATTGAATTTCACTGTCCTGCCAATTTGTTCTATAAAACTGGAGAACTGGGGATGATAAGCACAATGAACTCTCAGCCAGGCTTTGCATACCTGGTACAAAATCTGTCTAGTGAAATAAGCTCCCTGGTCCCTGTGGGGATTTTCCAATCAGGAAAGATCCTCTCTGGAAGTATTTTAGTAACTGCTATGGCTGTAGCTCCTACACATAGAAATGTTTCTACCCGATGAGAATACGCATGGATCATGGTGAATATATTCTATCCCCCAAGGGTATTCAATCGACATGCACTTTCCAAACAATGGATGGCTCTAATCAGTTTTTATTTCCCCTCTTTGTAAAGAGAGGTTACCTTCTTCTAGTTATGCATTTACTGGAAGCCATATTAAATTGATTGTTCAGAGAAGTTCTTTCTGAGAATTTTAGCAGAAAACAGAAGGAAGTGAGGAACTCTCTGTGAGGATGTCTGAGGGAAGGCTTCCCAGGAGGAGGGAATCGCCAATTCAAGGCTTGAGGGAGACGTGAGTTGAGAACAGCCAAGAGGCCAATGCGGTTTGCAAATGGGAGGGACCTGGTGACTGGGGATCATTTAGGCCACAGCTGTCCCACGGGATTGCAGTGTGAGCCACACATGCAGGACATGGAACTTAAAACTTCCCTTATAGGCACAATTTGTAAAGGTGAAATTAATTTTAATAATATATTTTATTCAATTCAACATATCCAAATATTGTCATTCTAACATGTAGTCAATATAAAATCATTAGGGAAAAAATTTGCATTCTTTTCATCAGTATGAAGTTTCCCAAATCCAATGTGTATTTTATGCTCACAGTACATCTCGATTCAGAGTAGCCACTTTAAAGAAGTTTTTTTAAAGATTTGATTTACATACTTTTAGAGAAAGGGGAAGGGAGGGGAAAAGAGGGAGATAAACATCGATGTGCAGGTGGGGGACCTGAGCAGGAATGGAACCAGCAACCTTTCAGACCACACATCAGAGCTCAGTCCGCCGAGCCACACCAGCTGGGGTGGGTAGCCCACCTTCCACATGCTGTGTGGACACGTGGAATAATGTCTCCCATGTGACACAGGGAGTATTTTGAGCCTTAAAGACAATTGTAAAGATTTTAGCTTTGATTCTGAGCAACAATGAAAGTCTTGAGCACAGTGGTGATAGGGCTTTTATTTGCTTTCCAAGGACCACTCTAGAGCCTGTGGGACGAAAAGACTTGATGGAGAGAAGGGTGGAAGCAGAGTAAGCATTCAGACATTATTGGAGGGGCCCCTGTGGAATAGAAGGAAAAGACAAATACGATTTTCTCCTTCCCACACAGCGTCTTCCTCATTTGTCGTAAGTAGAGCATTGGGAAAACTTTGTTTGTTTGTTTTTAAATTATATTTTATTGATTATCCTATTATAGTGGTCTGAATTTTTTTCACCTTTACCTCTCTCCAACCACTACCCCCACTCCCTCAGGCAATCCCCACACCATTGTTCATGTCCATGGGTCATACACATAAGTTCTTTGTCTTCTCCATTTCCCATACTATTCTTTACCTCCCCCTGTCTATTTTCTACCTACCATCTATGCTACTTATTCTCCATACCTTTTCCCCCTCTCTCCTTCCCACTCCCCTGTTGTTAACCCTCCATGTGACCCCTATTTCTGTGGTTCTGTTCCTGTTCTAGTTGTTTGCTTAGTTTTCGGGTTTTTTTTTTTTTTTTTTTTAGGTTTGGTTGTTAATAGCTGCAAGTTTGCTGTCATTTTACTGTTCATATTTTTTATCTTCTTTTTCTTAGATAAGTCCCTTTAACATTTTATATAATGAGGACTTGATGATGATGAACTCCTTTAGCTTGACTTTATCTGGGAGGCACTTTATCTGCCCTTCTATTATAAATGACAGCTTTCCTGGATAGGGTAATCTTGGATGTAGGTCCTTTGCCTTTCATGACTTTGAATACTTCTTTCTAGCCCCTCCTTGCCTGAAAAGTTTCTTTTGAGAAATGATCAGATAGTCTTATGGGAACTCCTGTGTAGGTAACCCTCTCCTTTTCTCTGACTGCTTTTAAGATTCTCTCCCTCTCTTTAATCTTTAATAATGTGATTATTATGTGCCTTGGTGTATGCCTCCTTGGGTACAACTTTTTGGGGACTCTCTGAGCTTCCTGGACTTCCTAAAAGTCTATTTTCTTTGCCAAATTGGCAAAGTTCTCCTTCATTATTTATTCAAATAAGTTTTCAATTTCTTGGTCTTCCTCTTCTCCTTCTGGCACTCCTATGATTCGGATGTTGTAATATTTAAAGTTGTCCAGGAGGTTCCTAAGCCTCTCCTCATTTTTTTGAATTCTTGTTTCTTCATTCTGTTCTGTTTGAATGTTTCTTTCTTTCTTCCTTCTGCTCCAAACTGTTGATTTGAGACCTGGTTCCCTTCCTGTCACTGTTGGTTCCCTGTAGCTTTTTCTTTATTTCACATAATGTGACCTTCATTGCTACCTGGGTTGTTTTTATGCTGTTAAAGTGCCCAGTGAGCTCCTACAGCATCCTGATTACCAGCATTTTAAACTGTGCATTTGATAGATTGGCTATCTCTTCATCACTCAGTTGTAATTTTTCTGGAGCATTGATCTGTTCTCTCATTTGGGCTATTTTTTTTGTCTTGACTCACGTGTTATGTAGTGAGGGGCAGAGCCTTGCGTGTCCACCAGGGCAGGGTAACCCACGTTACTGCATTATGACACTGTACATGGGGGAGGGTCTGAAAGGGAACAATGTCACTTGCTCAGCTCTCTGCTGGATTTCTGTCACTTCTCCCACTTCCCACAAGGAAAGTGGGCCCTTTTGGTGCCGATTACTTGGTGGGCGGGCTTGTGTATGTTCTGGGACCCTGTGGGTCTCTCCAACAGACTCTCTTGTGCGTCTGGGAGTTTCTCCCACTGCGGCCTCAACCCCCACCAGAGTTTTCAGTCAGAGGTTTGAGGCTTTATTTCCCTGCCCTGCGGCCCTGTGTTGTGGGTCTGTCTCACTCCCCAGTTGTCCCTCCCAGTTTATCTGCGTGAGAAAGTGGGACAGTCCAGTTTTCCAGCAGCCACCTCATGGGGTCCTCTCTGCCCTGCTGCCCAACTCCATCCCTCCTACCAGTATGGGTGAATGTTCCTTCTTTTAACTCCTTGGTTGTCGGACTTCCATACAATTAGATTTTCTGTTGGTTCTGGTTGTTTTTTGTTTTTATTTTATTTTATTTATTTTATTTTATTTTTTATTTTTTTTTATTTCAATCATTGTTCAAGTACAGTTTTCTCCCCCCTACTCCCGTTCCAGCCCCTCCACCCAACCCTCCCCCCTTCCCCACATTACCCCCCACCCTTAGTTTTTGTCCATGTGTCCTCCAAATTTGTTCCTGTAATCCCTACCCATTCCCCCCCGAAATTCCCTCTTCTCTCCCCTCTGGCCACTGTCAGACTATCCCCCATTTCAGTGTCCTTGGTTATATTTTGCTAGTTTTTTGTTTTGTTTTGTTTTGTTTTGTTTTGTTGTTTAGATTCCTGTTAAAGGTGATATCATGTGGTATTTGTCCCTCACTGCCTGGCTTGTTTCACTTAGCATAATGCTTTCCAGCTCCATCCATGCTGTTGCAAAGGGGATGAGCTCCTTCTTTCTTTCTGCTGTATAGAATTCCATTGTGTAAATGTACCATAGTTTTTTGATCCATTCATTTACTGATGGGCATCTAGGTTGCTTCCAGCACCTAGCTATTGTGAATTGTGCTGCTATGAACATCGGGGTGCAAAGGTCCTTTTGTATTGGTGTTTTAGTGTTCTTAGGATAGAGTCCCAGCAAAAGGTTGTTTTTTGTTTTTAAATTGTTGTTGTCCTTCTTTTGGTTGTGTAAGGAGGCACAGTGTATCCACCTATACCTCCATATTGGCCAAAAGTTGAGAAAGTTTTTTTCTATGAGTCTAATTTTATATCATCTAGATTCCTCTACTATTTACTTAGTATTTCCAAAAGCCAGTGAGTAATTTCCTCCTATTTTAATTTTGAAAATTCCATGAGTTTTGGGGTAGGGTAATTTTCTGGGAAACTTGTACCAGGCACTGTTTCTCATTAAAACAAAGACTAAAGTAATACATTCTAGGAAGAATTTAAGGAAACATATTTATTTGGGGAAGAGGGGTGTAAAGACACAAATTTATATAGAAACTCGTTATCATTGAAGAAAGTAAACATACTAAATGCAGACTGAACTACAGCTAGGTCTGTGTACTCTGTGGGAAGAGAGAATACAGAAATGTAGGTAATTCCAGGATCACTGGCTAAAAATATCCGATAGGATCGCTGCTCTTATCTACACCAGAAAGTTTCAATAGTTATACTTTTGAACTACCTGATAAATTGTCTATGAAGCACTTCATAGGTTTTGAGAAAAAACAATAAAACAAAAACTTCTTAAACTGTAAGAGTTCCCAGAGAAAAGTGTACAACTGATTCCCTTTCCTCTCTGAATCCTTGAACAATTTCGGACTTGCCCGCATGTGACTCCTGCAGCACCGGGGTCATTGGCCGCCTGCTGGGAGCAGAGGCTGTGAGGAAGGAGGGATCATCTCACTCCCGGGGGAGCAGCGCTCTCAGGGGGGCTGTGTCCTTGGCCTTGGGGTGACGTTCGTGTCACCCACCAGAAGCCGAGTCTGACACACTTAGGGCTGTTCACCAGACAGCACTGAAGGTACTGCATTGAGTGCTGGGATTGACTGGGAAGAATTAGCAATAACTTTACAATTACAGAAAAAGGAACAAAAAAATTTAAACAGAAGGATGTCATAGTTTGATCTGTTACGAGAGTTAGAGGTAAACATTTAACCATGTGGCTCAGCACATGCTGCTGTCACAAGGTGCAAGCGGGTCCAGGCTGGTGCTGGCACTCGGACTTAGCATCTCACTGTCGGATTTGGAAGGCTGTTTTTTCTTGACGGATCAAGGCTGTGCTGATTTCCTCTGCGTGAAGCAACTGAGGCATCTAGTGCTTAATACTCACAATGTGATTCAGTGTGTCTCTAAGGGGTAGATCGTGTTAGAAAATATTTTAGATGTTGTAGAACACTGCAGTCATAGAGACATGATAACATAACCACTCAATTATATTTTTATTTCCTCAGAAATAAGCACTTCCAATGACAGAACTTCATGTATGGAAATATGCACAGATAATTGTTTAGAGCACATGATAAGACTATGTACATTACAGAGTCTAATACTAACCTACCTTTTTTCAGTCCAAATGAAGACGTTGTAGTTATTTTTTTATACCGACTGGGTATTTGATGTTTCTAAGCAATTATTTCTTCTTTAGGTATGATAATGTTATTATGACTATGTTTTTAAAAAGTCCTATAAAGGTCATTGTTTTTCAGAAAAATCTAGTGAAATGTCCAGAGTTAGCTAGGGTGACGCTGGAATTCACGTAACATGAAACTGAGGGTGGCGTCAGGTGTGTGTGATGCAGGCCGGGCCTGTGGCCCAGGCAGTGGCGGCTGTCCGACGGGGGGATGCCACTTGGTAGATCTGAGGTTCTCCATAATGAAGAGTTTAAGGAACATGTTGTAGTGAAGCTCAGCGCACGTTCAGTGTTTATTGCCTGCAGATTTGTCAGACTGTGAGATGGGCCATGCATCCTCAGTGTCAATGTGCTCCCAGAAGAGGACAGTGAGGCCCCTGCTGTCGCTCATGAAAGGGTCAGGAGGTGACCATGTCCGAATTAAAACTCCCAGTTCTTGCGCCCCCAGGCCCAGTGACAGTCTGTGGGACACAACCGAAACGCCCAGTCGAGGTCAGCCGTGGTAGTCTATGATCAGGCAGGAAGCTGCACCCGTCTGAGTTTATTCTAACATGGTTGTTTATTTCCGTTTTTTCCTCTTATTACTCACCTAAAATATTAGTAAGGCCCAATTCAGTATTTTCTCTAGAAAAATTAAAAGGCGTGTGTTACCTTCCTTTCTTTTAATTTTCAACCCATTAATTTCTCAACTCTTTTTCTGTCCTACAGATCACGGCTGTTGAAAGGAAATATAAAAATCACATATGTAGTTAAAGTGTTTCTAATAGCCACATAAAAAGGAAAACACTAGGAAATTAATCTTAATAATGTACTTTATTTTATTTAACACAATATACCCAGTTCTGACTCTTACCAGTAGTTCCAACTGCATGATGGTACAGTAATTTAGGGAACCACTTAGGGGCCATATCTCCTCTCAATCTAAAATATGCTCAGGCCACACAGTATTACAATAAAGAGCCACTTCCTCCTTAGACATTGGCTAGTGGCTGTACATAGCCCAGTCCACTAAAATTCTATGCAGTGGGCTCCCTCCAGGAGCACACACAGAACAGCCCCTATTGGCCCAGACACACAGGCCTAAAGCTATGGGCAAAAGAATGCAGGCAAACCGGGAACACGTAAGCAAAACCCGAGCCCGCAACTCTACCTCACAAGCAGGATTCCATGTCCTATTTTGTGCCAAATGGTTTTGCAAATGCCAAGTGTGGGGACCAGTGTGGACCCCAAACCATAGCCCCCCAGAAGTCCGGTGATCCTCACCCAAGCGAGGCCACGTGGCCTTCCTTCCCAAACCCATGTCCTTTCACCTGCCAGGTGTTTTCAGGCGGCAGACACCTGGAGTGGATGTGCGGAGTAACTCCCCGAGACTGGGAAACCCCACGGTCCCACCGTTGGGGTTGACCAGCCACAGACAGCTGGGGTCCCCCCACAGTCAGCACTGCTGCTACTGAACAGCACGTGGGGTCCTGCTGCCCACCACCAACCCCTCGGCAAAATTCCAGAGGCAGAGCTTTGGTGATCAAGGAAAGGGGTCTTTATTCAAATACCACACAATTTGGGAATCACAGCTTTCCACGTGCATCAGTCACTTAAGCCCATCAACTCAGGCTAAAATCTTTAACTCTTGGGTACTCCTAGCATTCCCCTTGCTACTTCTTAATAACCTTAATTCTATAAGATTAGTTTACAAACTAAAACAACGTAAGATACAAAAGTTAAACAATTTCCGAAGAATGGCAGGCTTCAGCCTCACAGCCCATCCCCTCTAGAACACGGAAAGAAGAATAACCCTGCCACCCTCTGCCAGGCCCACCCGATCCTAGGACGTACCTGCAGTTCCTCCTCCCATTTGAAATACCATCCTGTGGGAACACACAGGTGGCTACAGCACAATCAGCCAGGCGTCCTCCAGGAAGGGGGAGTGAGGCAGAGAGACAGGCAGACAGACAGACAGACACTGACTACCCTCCTCCTGTTTAATTCTTCTGGCTATAATTTTATGCAATTAGAGGCCTCCACCTTCTTAGCCAACCAGGTCCTAGACTGGCAGATCTGCACCTACCCCTGCCCTGTCTGTGCCCCAGGGTAGAAAGGTCTGCCACTTGCCTTGCTAGCTTGTTTACCATTCCTTGGGTAACCTCCTCCTATGGCCCCTCCCTTCTCCCCCGCCCCCAGTGATCTGACCAGATCTCTCTGTATCAGGAAGACAGCAAATCTAATGCAAACAGTGAGACAGGGAGTGCCATACTGGTAACTAGGAGCTCCTGAAAACCAAGGAAAGGGATCCTTTGCTGAGGTCAAGTAGGCCAGGCTCATTCAGACTGAGACAGAGGTGGCTGTGAATGCCATTAGTCAGTGGGACTCCTCTAAACATTTTCAAGACATTCAGTGTCTCAAGGGCTTGCAGTACACCAGGATAGCGCAGCATTACTTGAGGTGATTGCCAGCTGGGAGAAACACTTTCTCGTCTTGGAGCACATAAGCAAAGGGGACTTATTTGAACACCTGGAGAAATACGGCCACAGAGCCGAAGAGGAAGCCGAGTCACGTTCAGACAACTAACATCAGCCGTGCAATATTGCCATCACAAGGGAATTGCGCACCTGGACCTGAAGCCAGAGAACCAACTGATACACGGTGAGCTTAGTATCAAGCTAGCAGACTTCGTCTTCAGTAGGGAATTCACCAACTACAAACTCACCACCTCTGGGCCACCGCCCCCTCTTTTGGCCCCCAAGATCGTGCACCGTCAAGCCTACGACAGCCCGAACGTGGGCGTGTGGAATCTGGGGCTCATTTTCTACAGGATGGTGATGAGAAACGCCCCATTTCAGGGGGACAAGGTTGATAAACTGAAGGAGAAAATAGAGTGGGAAGTTCCGGGCACACACTTTGTGTCAATACAAGGTCAAAAAGTTTAAAAAAAATTTAATGATGGCTGACAGCAGCGAAAGACCAAGAGGAAAGGCTGGACAATATGATGAAAGGCCCACGGGTCACATATACCAGGAGGAGGAGCTGAGGCCACACTCAAGACACCCTGGGGTGACACGACACGGGTCCCCAGGTGGCATAAATAATGAAGACAAGAGCTTCAAGAATCGTGAGATACACGACTCCTAACGAAAGGAAGGGAACAGTGCTACGGGCGCCTGTCTGACCACAGACACCACAGCACACGAGAGGAAAGGCTGCAGAGTCAGGGTCAGGCCCTGCCCCTCGCCAGGCCCAGCAGCAGGGCTCCCTCCAGCCAAGAGGCTCAGCCGTCAGGGCAGGGAGCAGCTCAACCTGCTGCTCCCTCAGCTATGGCCCCGCCCACCCTGGAATGCAGCACCCCCAGACCCAGGTGGACAATAGGACCCCGCTCCCCCCTTCCATCTTGGAAGCGAGGAAGAGCACTTTCTTAGCCAGCACAGAAGTGAGGGTGACAGCTGAAGCCAGCGTGGAGGAGAGGATGGCCAGTCCCCAAACCTGCATGTATTTAAGGACCACCAAGTTCCCACCATCATGAACTAGAGGACTATGGTTACCCCAGCCAGCCTGAATTCAGGGATCATCACACCCCTAGCTGGGTCCAGAGTCCAGGATCACCACCCCCAGCCCAGCCCTCCAGCTTGGGCCAGGGGCCTCCCCCACCCACAGCAGAAGCAGCACCAGCACTGTTAGTGGATTCCTAAAAGACCACCAATGAAAAATGTCTCCAACTTGAAGACCTGATAGTGGAAGCCCAGCCTCTCCTGCTGGCCCCATCCATGCTAGGAGGGTCCTCAGGTTTTCCTAAAAGGTATATGCTTGTGGCTGTCACCTAACAAGCACCATCACAGAAAAACAAAAGTGACACCAATGTAATTCTACAGAAATTGTGCATGGCCGAGGCAGGACCACAGTCAGACGCTGGAGCCCAACCAGGGTCCCTGTGGCTGGTGGAGCTCTTTGTCTGTGAGAGCCCAGGAAGCTGATTGGGGTGACCTGTTTGCATTTGGACAAGTTTGCTTTCTTTCTCATTTTTTTTTCAGTTTTCTCATTTTTTTTCCATTTTGGCTTTTCTTTCTTTTTACCTGTTTGGTTTGTACATTTTATTTTGTTTTATAATTTGTTTATAGCCTTTTCTTGAGGCTGCAGTGCCCTCAACCACTCCTGCACCAGCCCGGACACCAGCTCCGCCACCTCCCCCTCCATCACGGAAGAGAGTGCGCCTGCTCCCCCACCCAGCCTGGAGTCCCGGTCAGCCACTTCCAGCTCCATCATGGAAGCAAGGACCACCACTCCCCTACCCCCAGCCCAGCCCTCCAGCGTGGCCCTGAGGGACCCCCACTGCCCACAGCAGCAGCATCAATTCCTGCCTACAAGATTCTGATCGGGGTGGTGGGACCCCAGCCTCTCCCTCTGGCCCCAGCCACAGCCTGAAGGGGGTGGCTAGGAGGATCTTTAGGTTCTTAAAAATGTAGCTGGTGTAGGCTGTCCACTAACAAAAAGAGAGTCACACCAATGTAACGTGTAAAATTGTGCATGACCTATAACAGATACATTTTTAAAAAAATCTAAGGACCCTGGGACCCAACCAGGGGCCTGGCCATGCATGCGCTCTGAGAGGGAATCCAACCAGGGACCCTGTGGCTTGCAAGATGACACCCAACCCACTGAGCCACACCAGCGGGGCTGCACCTCCTGCATTTTAGATGCTGAACCTGGAGGTGCTGAGCTCCAGGGAGGCCAGTCACTGGTGTGGGAGACGAGCCAGAGGCGGCACACAGACAGCTGCGGGTGAGAGCTCGGCTGGACACACACGCTGGGTGTGCAGGAGGACTGGGTCCGGCGGAAGGTGGACGTGTGCAAACCGCCACAGTGTTCCTGCACAGGATTCACATCAGGAGGGTATCAGCATGTTGGTGGCCTTCAAAAGCATCTTATCCAGAATGAGCTGGGAGGACAACGTGGAGTCCCCTGGGGGTCAGAAAAAGAGGCGGCCCTCACTGTCGGTCCAGCCCTCAGCCCCCACCCAATGAAACCTCAGAGACTGCACTGCTTTTCCAGGGACCCGTCTCCCCTCCCCTGCTCTCCTTTGCTCCCATGCTTGTAGAGGTTCTTAATTAAAGTACTTGCTTTTTCCAAACTCTGTAATAAACTTGATGCTCCAGAAAGATGTATTGGACACTCTGTTTTTATCCTCTCTGCACAGAATTGGGGCAGGGCATCCTGTAGTCAGAGAAGCATATAGGGGTGCAGTACTTGGGCTTTATTAGGGGGACTCCCAACAGTAACAGAAGTGGTTTTCTGGGGAAAAGGCCAGCACCCAGCATGCTGGGCCTGTCCAGACACCAGGGCACAGCAGGGGTGAGGCAGGCAGAGTCTCTATTGTCACACAGCCCATAGCCTGGCTGCTGTGTGACATCAGCAGGAACCCCCTCTCCTGACCTCTTGGCTTTGCTGCTTCCCTCTGGGCTGCTGCCAGTCTCAGGGGGCCTGTCCCTCCACACAAGTCAGACGTGTAAAGCTCTGGAGGAAGAGCGCTCCAGGCAGAGGGAACAGCCAAGCCCCAGGCAGCCCAAGCTGAGTGAGCTGGATGAGAGCAGCAGGAGATGGGGCTGCAGACCAAGGGCAGAGCTCCTGGGCCATGGGAAGGGTGTGGGTTTGACTCTGAGAATGATGATCAACCCAGGAAGGGTTTTAAGCAAGGAAGTAATATGATCCAATTTAACTTTTAAAACTAGTAAGTTGTAGAGAATATTCTTCCCCTGCAAACATTCTTATCTATTTCTGCACATCACAGATTCACCAGGCAGTGCTGGTTTTCTGATAACCACTGAAGAAATACAAGTTGGAAACTGCATGTGGTTTTCCCCCGTCAATCCTTTTCACCCCAGTTCCCTGAACAGGGAGGCATGCGTTTTAATACTTGTTTTAAAGGGGAAAGACCCACCTGCCTCTGTGGAGCTGCTTCACTGTTCTTACATCACTGAGCAACTGATCTGCTTGCCCTTTGCACGTAGGAAGCTGTCCAAGGCCAATTAGTGGGCAGCTGGGGAGCCAAAAATACAACTCAGACATTGTTATTCAAGGCCCATGCCCCTTTCACCTCCAGAAAACACCACGTTGGACACTGAAATCTCAGCTTCCAAAATTCCAGTCCTTGTTCTCAGGTGGGATCCCCACGCTATGGATATCCACAGACATGAAGCCAAGCCCGCCCACCCCACCTCCCCAGCTCCTTCCCTGGGTTAGGATTGAGGACGTTCCCCAGGCAGCAGCACGTCCCTCAAGGGACACAAACTGTCCTCTTCACATGTGACAGAGGCCAGGGGCCTTGGCCCTAGGGAAGATCCAGTAATTTTCCTCCCACACTCTCTTGGCCAGTCTGGGGAGAGGAGGTCACTCCCCACTGCCTGCCCAGCTGCCTACCTCCATCCGTCTGTCCGTTGGCTGCCCTGGAACAGCCCCATCTGGTTCCTGTGGCTCCAGCCATTCCAGACCTGCATGGGCCAGCACGTGCCTGGTACCTGCACAGTTGAGGCGGGGACGGGAAGAAGAGGGGCGTTCCCTTGGTGAGGGGAGTTAAGTTCTTGCTGGTTGTAAGTGGCTCACACTGTTGGGCCCTATTTGATTTTCTTGCCTCAGTTTCCCCTTTCCACCTGCCTGGGAGGTTTCCTAGCTTCTCACTACCCTGCCTTAACAGGAGCCTAAAACAGGCATGAGCACAAAGCTAGGCCAGCAGCCCTCGAGGGGAGAAGGACAGGAGAGGGCAGGAGGCTTACCTTCTTGACGCCTTTCTATTTAATGGGGAGTTTGGTCTGGCTCAGACTTGGACGGTGGTGGTCAGAGCAGCTTGGAAGTTCACACCATTCAGAATCACCTCCGCCTCTTCAGTGTCTTGGCGAAGGTCCAGCACAGCCACCACAACAGCCTGGCACTGCACATACAACCTCCTGGAGTCGTTCTAACAGAATAAAGAGAAATCGGGGTGGGGGGGGCGTCACACTGAGCCCCACAGATCAGCCTGCCCAGCTCAGCAGGGCCAAGTGGCAGCTGTACATCAAGTGTGAGCTGATGGGGAGCATCAGAACCAGGGAATGTGCTGGATCCAGAAGGCAGGGCAGTTTCTCTTGACACGCCAACCCAGAGGGCATCTTCTCTAAGCCAGGATTCATCAAGCTGTGCTCCCTTGGGCCACTGGCATCAGAGAGAGTCACCCCAGGTGCCTGCTAAAACCGCAGCCACCGGCCCTGTCGCAGACTTACCGAGTCACAATTCCTGGGGATGGGGCCCAGGGATTTGTCTTTTAACCTTGTTCTGTAAGTGACTCTGATGCCTGCCAAGGCCCATCCGGGGCTCTTTCAAAGCAGCAGCTCTCCGTGCCCGGCTCTGAGAGAGGAGTAATGAGGGAACGGACTTCGAAGGCCAGTGGGTCTAACACTTCACTCGTTTGCCACCAGTCCGCACCGGTAGCTGCTCTGTAGAGGGAGTTCACTGGAAACAGATGGCCGATGTGCCAGAGTGCACATCAATGCATACCAGTGTCTGGGAAACCGGCTGGTAAATAAATTATAGAGGTAAAGCCAAATGCAGTGTAAATCCAACAGGATTCTTTCTTACCACAAACCCTTTTGTATGGCTAGTCAAGGCTCCTTAAATTACTTGCCTGTTGAGTAAACACTTTTAGACCCCAACCTTTTTACTTTTTTAGCTTAGTTCCCTCTGGAGTCTTCTCTCCTCTTCCCTTGGCATACCTTTCGGAACTATCTCGGACACGCTACTTTCTCTCCTGGTGACATGCCGACTTCTCTCTCCCCAGGCAGACTGCTGCAATTCCAGATAAGGGTCCAAAGTCTGTCAGACAAAAGAACGTTTCATGTCACCCCCAGCTAGGCCTGGCTCAGGGGAAACTGTCACACTGGATGAGCAGCTGCACTGGCTGGGGCTTTGTCCCTCGTCCACTGAACATCTGGTTGCTACAGGAAGCCACCGTTTACTCCCTGGTCCCAGGGCACTGAGGCTCTGTGCTCATTCCAAGTAAATGACCCAAAAGAGGACACTTGGACTTGACCTAGAAGATTATCTAGTGTGAGTTCCACACTTTAAAGAGACTAATGGCATTCAATTATGTCTGATTCATGGGTAGTAGCATCAGAGGACCTCATGGAGCATATAAAATGTTGATGATTGAAGATATTTGGGATTTTAAAAACACTTTTAGATGTTTTGATGTTATTATAAATTATCATTTGAAAAGACTACATGCTGCTTAAAATATTAGTTTCACACCTCAAATCACTCCAGATGCAAAAAGCAGCACATCTGAACAGAGAAGCTTTTCTCTTTTTGTTACACCTTGGACATTTTTACAATATTTAAGGCAGTATTTCCTACACATCCTAAGAACGTCCTAGAATGCTTGTTTGAAATACGGGTTCCAGCACGGAGAGGTGGAGTCAGAGTCTCCAGGGCAGAAGCGGGTGCCGTGGCTGAACCAGTGCCCCAGAGGAACGTCACGGTCAGTCAGGGAGGGGAAGCGCCCACAAGGACAAAAACCACCCCATTTTCAAGGAAGGTGAGAAGTGAAGGGAAGCCCAGCTTTAAAAAGTGAAAGGAAAATGGAAAAGGAGAATATCGCCAAGCTAGTGGAACACGGACACCAGAAACCCCTGAACGGGCACAGAAGCACAGTAGAGCTTTCCTCCTGGCTCAGGCCACAGCTGCTCCCACCCTGACCCGGCCGCCACCCACACCAAGCCCTCCTCCTCTTCCCCTGGCTCAGTCCTCCACCTCTAGCTGGGTCCAGCAACTGCCTGTTCTTCAACTCTATCTAAAATGGCGTGATAGAAAAAAGTGATTTCTACTCTACATGAGTCCATGAATGGAAGCTCCGTCGGGGCATCTGTGGGCAGTTGGGGCACCTTTCCCAGCCACAGGCAAAGGTAGTCAGTGCAGGGCCCCCAGAGCTGCACAGAAGGGACTGAGGGGCGTGGGCAGGGCAGGGCAGGGGCAGGAGAGAATGGCAGGGGCCTCATGGGCAGGTGGGAGAAGCAGAAAGAGTAACTGGGGAGGGTACAGAAAGTGTTTGAAAGCCCCTGCCAAGAGAAGCAGCCCGCAGTCCACTAGGAGGTAGGTGAGCCCCCACTCAAGGCTATGGGAGCACCTGTTCCTCTAGACTGGGGCCTGCAGAGGTGCCCTTGGGGAAATACAAGACAACATCTGGATTCTCGGGAATCCTCAGACTCTCCCCCTGGGAGGGATGGGGACACCCAGAATGGGGCTGAGAGGAATCCAGTGAGAGAGGGTGACTCCCGCACATTCCCCACCTCGTGTCCACAGAAACCCAGGCTCCAGGGTGGAGGTCTCTCCCAAGAGCAGCCACTCCTAATGTTAGGTATCTGAAAACTTCCTTCCCAGCCACCTACAGGCGCCAGGCCCCAGCCACCAGGACGCGGCCTGTGAAAGAGCCTGGCAGCAGCTGGCACAGTGGGGCAAGGCCGCCATCTGCTGGAAGGACTGTGCCAGGTGCCCCTTGCCCCCGGCATCCTCTGAGGCACTCCTGGGGCAGCAGCCAGCCCCGGGGCAGAAGCAGGCAGCAGACATGCCTCTGCGTGCCCTGGAGTAACTCTGTCCTTTCCAGGGTTCACCCAGAAGACCAATGCTCTGCCACCCGGGCTCCTGATCTGGGCAGGACACTAACTCCGTGAGCTCCCTGCCCTTTCCCTTCCCCTAAAGATGTCAGAGGTCAGAACCACCACACTTCCCCTCCCCCGACCCTTCATCAGGCCCATTGCCACGTCCCTCCAAACACCTGGAGCACCTGGAGCACCTGGCTCTTTAACAAATGAGCTGGCTCTTCCCCTAAGCTCTGCAGCTGAGAACCTTCTGGCACACTCTAGACATGGTCCAGATCACTGCTGCCCCGGGAGGTGGGAGGTGGGAGGTGGGAGGTGGGGGCGGGGTTCTCGGGGCCGGGCGAAGTCCACCTCCAACGTCAGGAGATTTCAGAAGTTCAGGGAGCGCGCCCCCGACCACTACCTACGTTTTTAGTTCCGTCCCCCCCGCCCAATCCTACAAATACACACACCTGAACCACAGGTACCAGGGAACCAGGCAAGAATCAAGCCTCCAAGGGCCCCTTAATCTTCTCAGGCAGCCGCAGCGCAAGGCTCAGGGACCCTTGAGCTGCCCCGGCGGGTCGGCACCAGTACCCGTCCCCCCCCCACCCCGCCCCGCACCCCGCTTAGGAGACCCCGGCTCACAGGGGTTCCCGCCCGCCCTCCCGCACGGCCGGCCGCAGCGCCACTCAGGTGGAAAAGGCGGCCCCAGCGGCGGTGGTGGTCGGTCTGGGAGATGCTGCTCCGCCACCGCCGTTGTCCAGGCCGTTGCCGTTGGGGCCGCGCCGCCCGCGAGCGCCCTCGGGAGCCGGTTCTCCGCGTGGAGGACGCGCCACGCGTGCGGCGGGAGAGTGGGGTGGGGGCGCCGCGAGTCCCTCGCCGGCCTAGCTACAGGGTCGCCCCTTCGCACACCTGGGGCGCCTGTCGCGGGTCTGAAAATAAGTGTTTCTGTAACAACTTAGGAATTATGTAATGTTAAGGAAACCTTCCAATAACTGAAGTTCGGTCGGGGTAATGAGGTAGTGAGAATTACTTCAACAAGCAATTAATTTCCTTTAATTCTCACATATTGAAGACTTTACGAGCACCTAAAGCAGATAATAAAATACTAAGAACTCATGCGAACAGGATTTGAAATCAAGGCTGACTACTTTCTAGATGAACATCCTTTGGAAATTCATTCATTTATCTGAGTTTCAGTTTTCATCATCTTTAAAGAAATATGACGAAATTTGCCGGGTTCTTGGGAGCATTAAAATAATGTTAATTATGAAATTAATGTAAACAGTAATGCAGAAGGTCGTGTCCGAATGAGAGTCGTCGCCACCCCGGAGGTGGTGGGGAGGGCGCTGTGTGTAGTCCTGAGTCTCTCCCATGTGGCCCAGGTGGTGGTAACTCGCACGAGCACACAGAAGTCCCCATGGTCTCCCCACCTCGACTGCAGGCAGCCTGGTGACAAATGGGAGCTTCTGTGTGTGTGTGTGTGTGTGTGTGTGTGTGTGTCAGGGGAGCCAGGGGTGTGAGTGTGAATGCGAGCCTTCCTGTCTGATTAGACCACTGGGCTGTTCATCCGTTTTCACGTCCAGCCTCTGTGAATCAGCAGAAACAAGCAGCCGACCAAAGACTGGGGAAGATCCACCTGTAGGACGAAGCACTTCACATGGTGTTAACGTGTTACCAGATAAAAAGCTTACATTCATTTTCTGAAACTTCCTGAAAGAATACAAATGACAACTTTTTTCTGCAATATCAAACTTGCAGTATCTCTGAAGCCGAAAAACTCCTTCAAGGAGAAATTGAGTATTTCCTAGGAAAGCTGTGAACAAAGATAATTCTCAAGGAAAGCTCATATTCACCGGTCACATTTCTTATATACTTATGAGCAGTAAGTCCTATGTGATTATTCAGGCATAGAATGAAGAGTTGACAACTAACAGTTTATTTTAGACATGTCAATCACCAAAATCAATAGTTCAGGATTTTAGAAACATTTAGTGTCATGTAAAATATCCCTTATTTAAAAGTCAAATTTGCTTTTGGACTGAAACCTTATTTTTTAATGAATCTGTGAATCACCTTATATAGTTTTCATGATAATGAAGTTATAACCAGCAAATCCTAAACCACTAAAGTAACCTAGGCCTCCAACAAAAATAATACAAACAGGCCAAGAAAAAAAATAAAAATAAACTATAGTAAACTTAAATGACATCAAAATAAATAAATTTCAGATAGTACGTTTAAAACTTAGGATATAGTCTCAAGTGCTTTAATATCATTTTTTAACATCCTAAAAATACAGGGAAGGAAACGAAGCTACAGAGTGAATTTATGTGATCCTGTCCTCTTTTGCCCAGCCCTCTCTCCTTGGTGCTCCCCATGCTTGCATCTGAATGACGGCTCGTAATGAGAACTGAACACACCGAACAGGGGGGAGTAGAAATGCACTTCCGTTACAGGATGAGACAGCGTCGTGGAGGGCAGATTGAGCACAGGTAACGAAGAACTGTTATAATAGTACTGAAAGGCTGTGTGTGTTCTAGAAACTTCTCTTTAAAGTACCAAATAACTTAGATTGTTCATTGCAAGAAACATTCAGGCTTTTCCTTCATCTTACAAATTAGATTTCCCCTGCTTAATGAGAAACATTGACACATGACACCAAGAGACACTTTGTCTTTTTATCATTCCAGAGAAGTTCCAGATTCAGATTTTGGAAACTGCAAGTTTTTTTAAATTTGTTTTCTGAATAACAAGTGTGCCTTGTACCTATTTTCCTTTTTCAGAATTTTCATCAAAGTTCAGAGACTTTAGCATAAAGTAAAGCATACACGTACTCAAATGTTTTTTAGAGTTATAGAACCAAAAATAATTTCTTTCAATTTCCATCTAAGTATTATGGTAACACAAACATGTGCAAAATTTGCATTGTTAACATTCTTTTTACTGATGAAAGTGATTATCCTGTGGGTAAGTAACTGTCCACACTCTCTAAACTTTTAGCCTGACACTTAAAAAATGGAAAAAGTCTAGAGATTTATAAACATTAAACAACTACTGAAAATGGCCTTATGACCACTTCGAGAAACTGTAACATTTTCATTAGGTAATTATATTTTGTTGTAGGAATGCCAGGTGAGTAGCACCAGGTGAAGTGACTTTCTTCAAAGTCACTAACTTCAAATTTAAAGTCAGACTCTGTTTGCAAGACCCATCTACCCTTACAAGCAGGAGAATTAGGTTCCATAGTAAGAAGTGTTGCCAGAGGCTCTGAGCCTGTGAGGCTGCAGCCACAGGAGGACTGAGCCTTGATGGAAAATAGAGGGTGTGTAACAGTGTGACAGTGTGACAGTGTGAAGAGAAAAGAGTTTGCTCTTTGGAATCAGGAAGAACTGGTTTTGAACTCTGCCATTTTTTCACTTTCTGATCTCAGAGAATTAAATCTTTGATCCACAGTTTTCTGAATATGCATTGAAGACATGATAGTATTTAATGTGCAGGCACACTATTATGAAGACATAATAGTATTTTGAGGGTGTGGCAGGGCTGTTCTCGCTTACTCGGGCAGATGGTATTTAGCCCAC
The DNA here is from genome assembly GCF_004126475.2 of Phyllostomus discolor. Taxonomy (NCBI): domain Eukaryota; kingdom Metazoa; phylum Chordata; class Mammalia; order Chiroptera; family Phyllostomidae; genus Phyllostomus; species Phyllostomus discolor. The sequence goes on along the minus strand of NC_040915.2, from coordinate 1,716,916 downwards.
GAACACTCTGAGAGTCTTTAAGGAAACTCTGACTGGCAGACGTGGAACCTACACCCTTGGATTCGGAAGTGACAGCAAAATGCGAATAATAACCCTAACCTGTCCTCCATACCTTCAATCATCTTCAGTGGAAAGTTATGTACAGAGTTGAGAGGGATACCCTTTTGACTCTAATTCCCACCACTCAAAAGAAGACATTCAGTTATGTTTGAAGAATGGCCACTTCACATCACAGAGGGAAAAGGGATGACACAGGACATAGAGAAAGCAACCTGTGCTAGTGAAAAAATCTCCGTTCCGGGCATTCGTAAAACTCCAGAACACCACAGAGGAAGGGAAGGGGGAGAATCCTCCCCAACATTACTAATGCGAAGTCCAGGTGACAGAGTGTGGAGTGAACGAACAGGAGCTATGCCCACAGGGCACTGGTCCTCTCTTCCTTCCCATTAGGGATGTTGGAATAAGACCCCCTCAATCATATTCCGGAGGGACTGGACTCTGAGATCCCATGAAACTGCACAGGAGCGTTCCCAGCCACTCATAGTCTAGGCTAAGTCCTCATGGATTCTAACTAGTGCATTTTAATGGCATAAATATTGTCATTGTTTCTTTATTTCATGATACTATAACATTTTTTCCAAAGCAAAATAAGGGGGATAAACATTATGTCTCCATATGTCACCATCAAGCCAAGAGTGTTGAGTCCTTGATACATTTCCAATCATGTGTGAGATTCCTTCTTCATCCAGAACACCGCAAGGGGAGCGAGTGGGTAGGCACACACCTCCACAGCCCTGGAAGAAGCAAACTGCCACCAACGACTGTGCATCTGGGCCAGAGTAAAGAGTCAAGTCTGAGTAATCATCAAAATAATTAAGGGTCACCGGAATATCGGCCAGGGCTTGAATTAATAAGATCTCTGACATAGCTTTATGATTTACTTTAGGTGAATTCATTTGCACAAATCTGCTGGTTACTAACAAGAAGTTTGTGTTTCTGCTTCAGAGTGCCAGCAGCACAATTTGGGGACCAGGAAGCAAGAGGTTTGCATACATTTCTAGTTCTCTCCTGCCCTCTGCTCAGGAGAACCTCCAGAGTGGGATGAGGCTTCTTTCAGGACTGGTGGTTTTTACACTTCTGCCTCATCAGTTGCTACTGCTTATTTCTCAGAGAGTTTTAATTAGAGTTTGTTCACTGAACCGTGCCCCCTCAGGCTGTTTCAACAATGGACACGATTTTAGAAATACAGCAAATAAGGAAAATTTGGCCATCTGATAAATTTCGTACAAAATCATGAGTAACTCAGTGAATAACAGGGTGTGTTGAACCAGAAGAACGTTCAGTTAGGGACAGAGCTGCTGAGGGAGCGGCCGTGGGAAGAAGTCCACGCTGGAGCTGACCTCTGTCCTGGGTATCCAGACGCCTGAGCACCGGGCCCTGCAGACCACCGGAGGGAAAAGCTGCTCTTTGCACTGCCTGCTTTGCAAAACAGGGAGACCCCAGGAAGCAAGCCACGTCTCACAAACAATGGGTGAGGAAGTGCATGTGTTGGAACGAACAGCAGTGATGTGTGATTTGATTCACTGGGCGCGCGCTGGAATCAAACGCAGCAGATTTTAAGAACGCGATTTCCAACGATGTGCTTCATTGTTCTTGACCTCTCTTCTGCCGCCCGGGGGCTGCGTCAGAGGAGGGTCGCAGTGCCCCGGCGGGTGCAGAGGGCGTGGGGCAGACTAGTGAGCAGGCAGGGCCCGAGCCCCAGGCCGGGTGTTTGGAACCCCAGCTGGGACAGGCCACAGCCACGGTCCCTGATCAAGCCTCGGAAGAGGAGCCTGGAATCTGGGGAAGAGCCGGGCTCCAGGCTGGACCACCACTCATCCAAGGCCACGGGCGAACGGTCTTCCTGCGCTGGCACTCCCAGTGCCACATGGACACTTCCCAGGAAAAGGACCACACGCTGCAACCCCCACGCCCAGCCTCCAGTGTGTGAACTTGGGGTTGAAGTGTAATGGAATCATCCTTTCCTCCCTGCCTCGAGCCCGGAGAACACCGACGTCACCAGCAAACACCTGCCAAGCAGCGGCCCAGCTCTCCCAGGTACCTGCCTAGGGAAAACCCCTCATCGCGGTCGCTGCGGGTCTCGCTTGAAGCTGCAGGCTGTGCGGTGTCACCGAGAAGGGCCCAGATCGACCCCCGGGGACAGGAAGCAGCAGGAGGACGGCTGGAAGATGGGCATCCGCCACGTCCTCGCGGCCCACTCGACTACACCGAGTGCCAGGACCTGCAGGCAGGGTGGCTCCGCCCTCCCTGGACTCCGGCGGCGTCGCCCCCTGGTGGCCTAGGAGCCTCAGCGTCCTCGGGGATGCGCGGTTCGGAGCCGGGCAGGGGAAGCCATGCAGCAAACATGTTCCTGGTCTGCAAATGAATTCCAAACAATGATGACCTAAAACAAAACTATTGCCAATGACAGTAGATCAGAATGCCGAATTAATAATCCACAACAACTCTGATATGTGATTAGAGGCTGTGCTTCCAAAATTCCCATAACTGAACACTTGAAAGCTTATTGATTATCTATACTACTAGCAGCTCATCCAGGCTGCTTATAGAGGCGCATTGGCTCTGGCCAATTGGCTTTGGTTGGTGGAGGTCATTTTAATTAAATTTTACTATAAAAACTTCAAAGCTATATTAGGTGGCTAATGATAGATGTGGTCATAAAAATTACCTTCACAGATGACCTCTTGTCTGTTATTTTCCCTCTAGGCTTGATAGAAAAAGTTTCAATTGAACATCCCACATCCATCTACCAGCTGATTGATGTCTATTGCAGCAGCTTTCATGCAGATTTCCAGCCGCTCAACGCACCTGATACCGTTTCCTGGAGAAACCCTGGGCTCCAAGCCCACCTTAGCTTCACAGTGCTCACAGCTCACAACATCCCAGAGACCTGGGCACGTGGGGGAGTGATGGTGAGAGTTTCACAAAAGTGTTCATTAATACTTACATAGCTTCTAATGAGAGGATAATTCATCTTGTTCTTATTTGCAAAGGGCAAATATTTCATAAATTCTGAAATGTAATCAGCATAGATTTATCCTTATTCTTAAAGTTATTTTTTAAAACTTTATTCTGAATGCATATTCCTTTTCCTTCAAGTCTTTGCCTATTCTCCATATTAAAAATGACCACATATTGTCAATACCTCGTTATGGAACCAGAAAATGCTCATCCTACTTAGTGACTGTCTTAAAACTTGTTTTCGTTACATTTGAATCCAAACGACTAATCTCAATTCATAGAACACACACACTCAGGGAGAGAGAGAGAGCATACAGAAATGTGGAGAGTAATTAGAAATAGAAAAAGATTACTCTGATCCCCACCAAGTATTGAGTAGTAAATATTTTGTGAGATTAGTACCTTGATAAAGTGGGAATTAGCCAAGAGTTATTTCAGTTACAATAGAAATTAACCACAATTATTCCTGGAGCATCACTGGTGTTTAGGTTGACTCTGTTATGTAGTATTTTCTTGAATAATATAATTAGAGTAATATTATATAACATTTTTAATTTTTATATTATATCGATGAGATAATACAGATTAAATCAATTAAAATTCATAAGAGAGTAGTAATTTATTCAGGGATGCATCATACCCACTGCATTTAACAGCTCAAAGAAAAGCTACAAGAAACAATTTTAGAAAAAAGAGAAATAATTGTTATATTGGCCTATATTTTTGCCAATAACTGAACTGTACACATATTCTTGAATTGGAAAGGAATTTTTACCTTTTTGTGTAAAAAAAACCCACTTCATTCTCTCATCTTCTCTTTCTGTTTTACTCCACACATCTAAGAACCCAATCACTGGTGATTCTTTTATGCTTTTTCTCTTTATTTTATAACAAACTTTAAAGAGTTGATGTATAATGTAATAAATTGCTACTCTAATGAGTGTTCTCTTAGAATTTTTAAACATTAATGTATATATTTTAATTCACATGGAAAAACTATGTAGTCAGATAAATACAGCTAAAGAAAGCTATGTGCGTAGAGCATGGCAGGACAGGTTTTTTTTCTGTCAATTTTCTATTGTGTCTTTTATTTATTTCTGCTCTAGTTTTTGTTATTTTCTTCCTTCTACTAACTTTGGCCTTAGTTTCCTCTTTTTCTGGTTCCTTGAGTGTAAAGTTGGGTTCTTCATTTGGGATCTTTGTCCTCTAATGTGGGCATTTACTGCTATAAGCTTCTTAGCTTTTGTTGCTTCCCATGAGTTTGCAGGCTGTGTGTTCGTGTTCATCTGTCTAAACATATTTTCTAATTACCCCTTCAATGTCTCATAGGGTGCATTGGTTATTCAAAAGTGTTAATTTTTAGTGATCTTTGGGTTTTCTAGTTTTCTTTCTGCTTCCTAGTTTCATTTCGTTGTAGCCAGAGGATGCACTTGATGTCATCTGAACCTTCTCCGTTTTGTTAAGACTTGCTGTGCTGTGCGACCTCACATGTGCTCCACACTGGAGGGCGTTGCGTGTGCACTGGAGAGGGGTGCGCCCGCTCCTGCCCTTGGGGGGATGCTCTGCAGGCATCTGGTTGGTTCGTCTGTGGAGTGGGATGGAGCCCTCTGCTTCCTTCCGGGGCTTCCTTCTGGTCTTACCCGCTAGACACAGTATTGAGACCTTCTGCTATTTTTTGTTTTGCTGTCTATTTCTCCCTTCAATTCTTTCAATATTTGCTTAACATGCTTTCTCCAATTTAGGTTGTATATTTATATTTCTTATATCCTTCTGATAAACTGACCCCCCAATCATTATTTAACGTCCTTGTGTCTTGTGACAGTTTTTGACGTAAACTCTCTTTGGCCTATTGTAATTATGGCCACTGCTGAACTCTTCAAATTACCATTCACACTGAGTATCTTCTTCTGTCCTCTCACTGCCAGCGTTCCTGTGTCCGTAAGTCCAAGGTGAGTCTCCTGCAGACAGTGCAGTTGGACTTTGCATGAGGCCGTGTCTTTTGTTGGTGGAGTTTAAGCAATTTACACTTGAAGTAAGTAATCATAGGGCAGTATTGTCATTTTCCATTGTTTTCTATTACTCTTGTAGTTTTGTTTTGGTTTGGTTTGGTTTTTGGTCCCTCCTTTTCTTTCCTGATGTTTTGCTGATTTGGCACCAGCAGGCTTTGTTTCCTTTCTCATTCTCCTTTGTGGATCTTCTGCCTGTGGGTGTTCTCCTAGTGGTAACCATGGGCCTAACCAAAAGTTCTCATATTTAAACAACCTGCTTTAAGACAATGACAACTTAAATTGATTTTTTAAATATTTTGTTTATTTTGGGAAGATTTCCTTAACATTACATAATTCCTAAGTTTTTATAGAAACACTTATTTTCTGACCCTCGACAGGCGCCCCAGGTGTGCGAGGGGTAGACCCTGTAGCTGAGCAGGCCAGCGGCTCGCGGCGACCCCGCCCCCTTCTCCGCGTCCCGCGCCCCCTCCCCACCCGGGGGACGCCGCACTTGGCGCGTCCTCCACGCGGAGAACCGGCTCCCGAGGGCGCTCGCGGGCGGCGCGGCCCCAACGGCAACGGCCTGGACAACGGCGGTGGCGGAGCAGCATCTCCCAGTCCGACCACCACCGCCGCTGGGGCCGCCTTTTCCACCTGAGTGGCGCTGCGGCCGGCCCTGCGGGAGGGCGGGCGGGAACCCCTGTGAGCCGGGGTCTCCTAAGCGGGGTGCGGGGCGGGGGGGGAGGGGGACGGGTACTGGTGCCGACCCGCCGGGGCAGCTCAAGGGTCCCTGAGCCTCGCGCTGCGGCTGCCTGAGAAGAAGATTAAAGGGGCCCTTGGAGGCTTGATTCTCCTTGCCTGGTTCCCTGGTACCTGTGGTTCAGGTGTGTGTATTTGTAGGACTGGGGGCGGGGACGGAACTAAAAACGTAGGTAGTGGTCGGGGGCGCGCTCCCTGAACTTCTGAAATCTCCTGACGTTGGAGGTGGACTTCGCCGGGCCCCGAGAACCCCGCCCCCACCTCCCACCTCCCACCTCCCACCTCCCAGGGCAGCAGTGATCTGGACCATTTCTAGAGTGTGCCAGAAGGTTCTCAGCTGCAGAGCTTAGGGGAAGAGCCAGCTCATTTGTTAAAGAGCCAGGTGCTCCAGATGCTCCAGGTGTTTGGAGGGACGTGGCAATGGGCCTGATGAAGGGTCGGGGGAGGGGAAGTGTGGTGGTTCTGACCTCTGACATCTTTAGGGGAAGGGAAAGGGCAGGGAGCTCACGGAGTTAGTGTCCTGCCCAGATCAGGAGCCCGGGTGGCAGAGCATTGGTCTTCTGGGTGAACCCTGGAAAGGACAGAGTTACTCCAGGGCACGCAGAGGCATGTCTGCTGCCTGCTTCTGCCCCGGGGCTGGCTGCTGCCCCAGGAGTGCCTCAGAGGATGCCGGGGGCAAGGGGCACCTGGCACAGTCCTTCCAGCAGATGGCGGCCTTGCCCCACTGTGCCAGCTGCTGCCAGGCTCTTTCACAGGCCGCGTCCTGGTGGCTGGGGCCTGGCGCCTGTAGGTGGCTGGGAAGGAAGTTTTCAGATACCTAACATTAGGAGTGGCTGCTCTTGGGAGAGACCTCCACCCTGGAGCCTGGGTTTCTGTGGACACGAGGTGGGGAATGTGCGGGAGTCACCCTCTCTCACTGGATTCCTCTCAGCCCCATTCTGGGTGTCCCCATCCCTCCCAGGGGGAGAGTCTGAGGATTCCCGAGAATCCAGATGTTGTCTTGTATTTCCCCAAGGGCACCTCTGCAGGCCCCAGTCTAGAGGAACAGGTGCTCCCATAGCCTTGAGTGGGGGCTCACCTACCTCCTAGTGGACTGCGGGCTGCTTCTCTTGGCAGGGGCTTTCAAACACTTTCCGTACCCTCCCCAGTTACTCTTTCTGCTTCTCCCACCTGCCCATGAGGCCCCTGCCATTCTCTCCTGCCCCTGCCCTGCCCTGCCCACGCCCCTCAGTCCCTTCTGTGCAGCTCTGGGGGCCCTGCACTGACTACCTTTGCCTGTGGCTGGGAAAGGTGCCCCAACTGCCCACAGATGCCCCGACGGAGCTTCCATTCATGGACTCATGTAGAGTAGAAATCACTTTTTTCTATCACGCCATTTTAGATAGAGTTGAAGAACAGGCAGTTGCTGGACCCAGCTAGAGGTGGAGGACTGAGCCAGGGGAAGAGGAGGAGGGCTTGGTGTGGGTGGCGGCCGGGTCAGGGTGGGAGCAGCTGTGGCCTGAGCCAGGAGGAAAGCTCTACTGTGCTTCTGTGCCCGTTCAGGGGTTTCTGGTGTCCGTGTTCCACTAGCTTGGCGATATTCTCCTTTTCCATTTTCCTTTCACTTTTTAAAGCTGGGCTTCCCTTCACTTCTCACCTTCCTTGAAAATGGGGTGGTTTTTGTCCTTGTGGGCGCTTCCCCTCCCTGACTGACCGTGACGTTCCTCTGGGGCACTGGTTCAGCCACGGCACCCGCTTCTGCCCTGGAGACTCTGACTCCACCTCTCCGTGCTGGAACCCGTATTTCAAACAAGCATTCTAGGACGTTCTTAGGATGTGTAGGAAATACTGCCTTAAATATTGTAAAAATGTCCAAGGTGTAACAAAAAGAGAAAAGCTTCTCTGTTCAGATGTGCTGCTTTTTGCATCTGGAGTGATTTGAGGTGTGAAACTAATATTTTAAGCAGCATGTAGTCTTTTCAAATGATAATTTATAATAACATCAAAACATCTAAAAGTGTTTTTAAAATCCCAAATATCTTCAATCATCAACATTTTATATGCTCCATGAGGTCCTCTGATGCTACTACCCATGAATCAGACATAATTGAATGCCATTAGTCTCTTTAAAGTGTGGAACTCACACTAGATAATCTTCTAGGTCAAGTCCAAGTGTCCTCTTTTGGGTCATTTACTTGGAATGAGCACAGAGCCTCAGTGCCCTGGGACCAGGGAGTAAACGGTGGCTTCCTGTAGCAACCAGATGTTCAGTGGACGAGGGACAAAGCCCCAGCCAGTGCAGCTGCTCATCCAGTGTGACAGTTTCCCCTGAGCCAGGCCTAGCTGGGGGTGACATGAAACGTTCTTTTGTCTGACAGACTTTGGACCCTTATCTGGAATTGCAGCAGTCTGCCTGGGGAGAGAGAAGTCGGCATGTCACCAGGAGAGAAAGTAGCGTGTCCGAGATAGTTCCGAAAGGTATGCCAAGGGAAGAGGAGAGAAGACTCCAGAGGGAACTAAGCTAAAAAAGTAAAAAGGTTGGGGTCTAAAAGTGTTTACTCAACAGGCAAGTAATTTAAGGAGCCTTGACTAGCCATACAAAAGGGTTTGTGGTAAGAAAGAATCCTGTTGGATTTACACTGCATTTGGCTTTACCTCTATAATTTATTTACCAGCCGGTTTCCCAGACACTGGTATGCATTGATGTGCACTCTGGCACATCGGCCATCTGTTTCCAGTGAACTCCCTCTACAGAGCAGCTACCGGTGCGGACTGGTGGCAAACGAGTGAAGTGTTAGACCCACTGGCCTTCGAAGTCCGTTCCCTCATTACTCCTCTCTCAGAGCCGGGCACGGAGAGCTGCTGCTTTGAAAGAGCCCCGGATGGGCCTTGGCAGGCATCAGAGTCACTTACAGAACAAGGTTAAAAGACAAATCCCTGGGCCCCATCCCCAGGAATTGTGACTCGGTAAGTCTGCGACAGGGCCGGTGGCTGCGGTTTTAGCAGGCACCTGGGGTGACTCTCTCTGATGCCAGTGGCCCAAGGGAGCACAGCTTGATGAATCCTGGCTTAGAGAAGATGCCCTCTGGGTTGGCGTGTCAAGAGAAACTGCCCTGCCTTCTGGATCCAGCACATTCCCTGGTTCTGATGCTCCCCATCAGCTCACACTTGATGTACAGCTGCCACTTGGCCCTGCTGAGCTGGGCAGGCTGATCTGTGGGGCTCAGTGTGACGCCCCCCCCACCCCGATTTCTCTTTATTCTGTTAGAACGACTCCAGGAGGTTGTATGTGCAGTGCCAGGCTGTTGTGGTGGCTGTGCTGGACCTTCGCCAAGACACTGAAGAGGCGGAGGTGATTCTGAATGGTGTGAACTTCCAAGCTGCTCTGACCACCACCGTCCAAGTCTGAGCCAGACCAAACTCCCCATTAAATAGAAAGGCGTCAAGAAGGTAAGCCTCCTGCCCTCTCCTGTCCTTCTCCCCTCGAGGGCTGCTGGCCTAGCTTTGTGCTCATGCCTGTTTTAGGCTCCTGTTAAGGCAGGGTAGTGAGAAGCTAGGAAACCTCCCAGGCAGGTGGAAAGGGGAAACTGAGGCAAGAAAATCAAATAGGGCCCAACAGTGTGAGCCACTTACAACCAGCAAGAACTTAACTCCCCTCACCAAGGGAACGCCCCTCTTCTTCCCGTCCCCGCCTCAACTGTGCAGGTACCAGGCACGTGCTGGCCCATGCAGGTCTGGAATGGCTGGAGCCACAGGAACCAGATGGGGCTGTTCCAGGGCAGCCAACGGACAGACGGATGGAGGTAGGCAGCTGGGCAGGCAGTGGGGAGTGACCTCCTCTCCCCAGACTGGCCAAGAGAGTGTGGGAGGAAAATTACTGGATCTTCCCTAGGGCCAAGGCCCCTGGCCTCTGTCACATGTGAAGAGGACAGTTTGTGTCCCTTGAGGGACGTGCTGCTGCCTGGGGAACGTCCTCAATCCTAACCCAGGGAAGGAGCTGGGGAGGTGGGGTGGGCGGGCTTGGCTTCATGTCTGTGGATATCCATAGCGTGGGGATCCCACCTGAGAACAAGGACTGGAATTTTGGAAGCTGAGATTTCAGTGTCCAACGTGGTGTTTTCTGGAGGTGAAAGGGGCATGGGCCTTGAATAACAATGTCTGAGTTGTATTTTTGGCTCCCCAGCTGCCCACTAATTGGCCTTGGACAGCTTCCTACGTGCAAAGGGCAAGCAGATCAGTTGCTCAGTGATGTAAGAACAGTGAAGCAGCTCCGCAGAGGCAGGTGGGTCTTTCCCCTTTAAAACAAGTATTAAAACGCATGCCTCCCTGTTCAGGGAACTGGGGTGAAAAGGATTGACGGGGGAAAACCACATGCAGTTTCCAACTTGTATTTCTTCAGTGGTTATCAGAAAACCAGCACTGCCTGGTGAATCTGTGATGTGCAGAAATAAGAATGTTTGCAGGGGAAGAGTATTCTCTACAACTTACTAGTTTTAAAAGTTAAATTGGATCATATTACTTCCTTGCTTAAAACCCTTCCTGGGTTGATCATCATTCTCAGAGTCAAACCCACACCCTTCCCATGGCCCAGGAGCTCTGCCCTTGGTCTGCAGCCCCATCTCCTGCTGCTCTCATCCAGCTCACTCAGCTTGGGCTGCCTGGGGCTTGGCTGTTCCCTCTGCCTGGAGCGCTCTTCCTCCAGAGCTTTACACGTCTGACTTGTGTGGAGGGACAGGCCCCCTGAGACTGGCAGCAGCCCAGAGGGAAGCAGCAAAGCCAAGAGGTCAGGAGAGGGGGTTCCTGCTGATGTCACACAGCAGCCAGGCTATGGGCTGTGTGACAATAGAGACTCTGCCTGCCTCACCCCTGCTGTGCCCTGGTGTCTGGACAGGCCCAGCATGCTGGGTGCTGGCCTTTTCCCCAGAAAACCACTTCTGTTACTGTTGGGAGTCCCCCTAATAAAGCCCAAGTACTGCACCCCTATATGCTTCTCTGACTACAGGATGCCCTGCCCCAATTCTGTGCAGAGAGGATAAAAACAGAGTGTCCAATACATCTTTCTGGAGCATCAAGTTTATTACAGAGTTTGGAAAAAGCAAGTACTTTAATTAAGAACCTCTACAAGCATGGGAGCAAAGGAGAGCAGGGGAGGGGAGACGGGTCCCTGGAAAAGCAGTGCAGTCTCTGAGGTTTCATTGGGTGGGGGCTGAGGGCTGGACCGACAGTGAGGGCCGCCTCTCTTTCTGACCCCCAGGGGACTCCACGTTGTCCTCCCAGCTCATTCTGGATAAGATGCTTTTGAAGGCCACCAACATGCTGATACCCTCCTGATGTGAATCCTGTGCAGGAACACTGTGGCGGTTTGCACACGTCCACCTTCCGCCGGACCCAGTCCTCCTGCATACCCAGCGTGTGTGTCCAGCCAAGCTCTCACCCGCAGCTGTCTGTGTGCCGCCTCTGGCTCATCTCCCACACCAGTGACTGGCCTCCCTGGAGCTCAGCACCTCCAGGTTCAGCATCTAAAATGCAGGAGGTGCAGCCCCGCTGGTGTGGCTCAGTGGGTTGGGTGTCATCTTGCAAGCCACAGGGTCCCTGGTTGGATTCCCTCTCAGAGCGCATGCATGGCCAGGCCCCTGGTTGGGTCCCAGGGTCCTCAGACTTTTTTAAAAATGTATCTGTTATAGGTCATGCACAATTTTACACGTTACATTGGTGTGACTCTCTTTTTGTTAGTGGACAGCCTACACCAGCTACATTTTTAAGAACCTAAAGATCCTCCTAGCCACCCCCTTCAGGCTGTGGCTGGGGCCAGAGGGAGAGGCTGGGGTCCCACCACCCCGATCAGAATCTTGTAGGCAGGAATTGATGCTGCTGCTGTGGGCAGTGGGGGTCCCTCAGGGCCACGCTGGAGGGCTGGGCTGGGGGTAGGGGAGTGGTGGTCCTTGCTTCCATGATGGAGCTGGAAGTGGCTGACCGGGACTCCAGGCTGGGTGGGGGAGCAGGCGCACTCTCTTCCGTGATGGAGGGGGAGGTGGCGGAGCTGGTGTCCGGGCTGGTGCAGGAGTGGTTGAGGGCACTGCAGCCTCAAGAAAAGGCTATAAACAAATTATAAAACAAAATAAAATGTACAAACCAAACAGGTAAAAAGAAAGAAAAGCCAAAATGGAAAAAAAATGAGAAAACTGAAAAAAAAATGAGAAAGAAAGCAAACTTGTCCAAATGCAAACAGGTCACCCCAATCAGCTTCCTGGGCTCTCACAAACAAAGAGCTCTACCAGCCACAGGGACCCTGGTTGGGCCCCAGCGTCTGACTGTGGTCCTGCCTCCGCCATGTACAATTTCTATAGAATTGCATTGGTGTCACTCTTCTTCTGTTAGTGGATGGCCTACAACAGATACATTTTAAGAAAAACCTGAGGACCCTGCAGCCATCCCCCCACTGGCCATGGCTGGGGCACAGGGACCACCTGGGTTCCCACCATCTGGCTCTGCAGCTAGCAGGCAGGAGCTACAGCTTCTGCTGTGGGTGGGGGAGGCCCCTGGCCCAAGCTGGAGGGCTGGGCTGAGGGTGGTGATCCTGGACTCTGGACCCAGCTAGGGGTGTGATGATCCCTGAATTCAGGCTGGCTGGGGTAACCATAGTCCTCTAGTTCATGATGGTGGGAACTTGGTGGTCCTTAAATACATGCAGGTTTGGGGACTGGCCATCCTCTCCTCCACGCTGGCTTCAGCTGTCACCCTCACTTCTGTGCTGGCTAAGAAAGTGCTCTTCCTCGCTTCCAAGATGGAAGGGGGGAGCGGGGTCCTATTGTCCACCTGGGTCTGGGGGTGCTGCATTCCAGGGTGGGCGGGGCCATAGCTGAGGGAGCAGCAGGTTGAGCTGCTCCCTGCCCTGACGGCTGAGCCTCTTGGCTGGAGGGAGCCCTGCTGCTGGGCCTGGCGAGGGGCAGGGCCTGACCCTGACTCTGCAGCCTTTCCTCTCGTGTGCTGTGGTGTCTGTGGTCAGACAGGCGCCCGTAGCACTGTTCCCTTCCTTTCGTTAGGAGTCGTGTATCTCACGGTTCTTGAAGCTCTTGTTCTTCATTATTTATGCCACCTGGGGACCCGTGTCGTGTCACCCCAGGGTGTCTTGAGTGTGGCCTCAGCTCCTCCTCCTGGTATATGTGACCCGTGGGCCTTTCATCATATTGTCCAGCCTTTCCTCTTGGTCTTTCGCTGCTGTCAGCCATCATTAAATTTTTTTTAAACTTTTTGACCTTGTATTGACACAAAGTGTGTGCCCGGAACTTCCCACTCTATTTTCTCCTTCAGTTTATCAACCTTGTCCCCCTGAAATGGGGCGTTTCTCATCACCATTCTGTAGAAAATGAGCCCCAGATTCCACACGCCCACGTTCGGGCTGTCGTAGGCTTGACGGTGCACGATCTTGGGGGCCAAAAGAGGGGGTGGTGGCCCAGAGGTGGTGAGTTTGTAGTTGGTGAATTCCCTACTGAAGACGAAGTCTGCTAGCTTGATGCTAAGCTCACCGTGTATCAGTTGGTTCTCTGGCTTCAGGTCCAGGTGCGCAATTCCCTTGTGATGGCAATATTGCACGGCTGATGTTAGTTGTCTGAACGTGACTCGGCTTCCTCTTCGGCCCTGTGGCCGTATTTCTCCAGGTGTTCAAATAAGTCCCCTTTGCTTATGTGCTCCAAGACGAGAAAGTGTTTCTCCCAGCTGGCAATCACCTCAAGTAATGCTGCGCTATCCTGGTGTACTGCAAGCCCTTGAGACACTGAATGTCTTGAAAATGTTTAGAGGAGTCCCACTGACTAATGGCATTCACAGCCACCTCTGTCTCAGTCTGAATGAGCCTGGCCTACTTGACCTCAGCAAAGGATCCCTTTCCTTGGTTTTCAGGAGCTCCTAGTTACCAGTATGGCACTCCCTGTCTCACTGTTTGCATTAGATTTGCTGTCTTCCTGATACAGAGAGATCTGGTCAGATCACTGGGGGCGGGGGAGAAGGGAGGGGCCATAGGAGGAGGTTACCCAAGGAATGGTAAACAAGCTAGCAAGGCAAGTGGCAGACCTTTCTACCCTGGGGCACAGACAGGGCAGGGGTAGGTGCAGATCTGCCAGTCTAGGACCTGGTTGGCTAAGAAGGTGGAGGCCTCTAATTGCATAAAATTATAGCCAGAAGAATTAAACAGGAGGAGGGTAGTCAGTGTCTGTCTGTCTGTCTGCCTGTCTCTCTGCCTCACTCCCCCTTCCTGGAGGACGCCTGGCTGATTGTGCTGTAGCCACCTGTGTGTTCCCACAGGATGGTATTTCAAATGGGAGGAGGAACTGCAGGTACGTCCTAGGATCGGGTGGGCCTGGCAGAGGGTGGCAGGGTTATTCTTCTTTCCGTGTTCTAGAGGGGATGGGCTGTGAGGCTGAAGCCTGCCATTCTTCGGAAATTGTTTAACTTTTGTATCTTACGTTGTTTTAGTTTGTAAACTAATCTTATAGAATTAAGGTTATTAAGAAGTAGCAAGGGGAATGCTAGGAGTACCCAAGAGTTAAAGATTTTAGCCTGAGTTGATGGGCTTAAGTGACTGATGCACGTGGAAAGCTGTGATTCCCAAATTGTGTGGTATTTGAATAAAGACCCCTTTCCTTGATCACCAAAGCTCTGCCTCTGGAATTTTGCCGAGGGGTTGGTGGTGGGCAGCAGGACCCCACGTGCTGTTCAGTAGCAGCAGTGCTGACTGTGGGGGGACCCCAGCTGTCTGTGGCTGGTCAACCCCAACGGTGGGACCGTGGGATTTCCCAGTCTCGGGGAGTTACTCCGCACATCCACTCCAGGTGTCTGCCGCCTGAAAACACCTGGCAGGTGAAAGGACATGGGTTTGGGAAGGAAGGCCACGTGGCCTCACTTGGGTGAGGATCACCGGACTTCTGGGGGGCTATGGTTTGGGGTCCACACTGGTCCCCACACTTGGCATTTGCAAAACCATTTGGCACAAAATAGGACATGGAATCCTGCTTGTGAGGTAGAGTTTCGGGCTCGGGTTTTGCTTATGTGTTCCCGGTTTGCCTGCATTCTTTTGCCCATAGCTTTAGGCCTGTGTGTCTGGGCCAATAGGGGCTGTTCTGTGTTTGCTCCTGGAGGGAGCCCACTGCATAGAATTTTAGTGGACTGGGCTATGTACAGCCACTAGCCAATGTCTAAGGAGGAAGTGGCTCTTTATTGTAATACTGTGTGGCCTGAGCATATTTTAGATTGAGAGGAGATATGGCCCCTAAGTGGTTTCCTAAATTACTGTACCATCATGCAGTTGGAACTACTGGTAAGAGTCAGAACTGGGTATATTGTGTTAAATAAAATAAAGTACATTATTAAGATTAATTTCCTAGTGTTTTCCTTTTTATTTGGCTATTAGAAACAATTTAACTACATATGTGATTTTTATATTTCCTTTCAACAGCCATGATCTGTAGGACAGAAAAAGAGTTGAGAAATTAATGGGTTGAAAATTAAAAGAAAGGAAGGTAACACATGCCTTTTAATTTTTCTAGAGAAAATACTGAATTGGGCCTTACTAATATTTTAGGTGAGTAATAAGAGGAGAAAAGGAAAATAAAAAACCTTGTTAGAATAAACTCAGACGGGTGCAGCTTCCTGCCTGATCATAGACTACCACGGCTGACCTCGACTGGGCATTTCGGTTGTGTCCCACAGACTGTCACTGGGCCTGGGGGCGCAAGAACTGGGAGTTTTAATTCAGACATGGTCACCTCCTGACCCTTTCATGAGCGATAGCAGGGGCCTCACTGTCCTCTTCAGGAAGCACATCGACACTGAGGATGCATGGCCTATCTCACAGTCTGACAAATCTGCAGGCAATAAACACTGAACGTGCACTGAGCTTCACTACAACATGTTCCTTAAACTCTTCATTATGGAGAACCTCAGATCTACCAAGTGGCATCCCCCAGCCGGACAGCCACCACTGCCTGGGTCACAGGCCCGGCCTGCATCACACCCACCTGACGCCACCCTCAGTTTGATGTTACGTGAATTCCAGCATCACCCTAGCTAACTGGACATTTCACTAGATTTTTCTGAAAAACAATGACCTTTATAGGACTTTTTAAAAACATAGTCATAATAACATTATCATACCTAAAGAAGAAATAATTGCTTAGAAACATCAAATACCCAGTCGGTATAAAAAAATAACTACAACGTCTTCATTTGGACTAAAGAAAGGTAGGTTAGTATTAGACTCTGTAATGTACATAGTCTTATCATGTGCTCTAAACAATTATCTGTGCATATTTCCATACATGAAGTTCTGTCATTGGAAGTGCTTATTTCTGAGGAAATAAAAATATAATTGAGTGGTTATGTTATCATGTCTCTATGACTGCAGTGTTCTACAACATCTAAAATATTTTCTAACACGATCTACCCCTTAGAGACACACTGAATCACATTGTGAGTATTAAGCACTAGATGCCTCAGTTGCTTCACGCAGAGGAAATCAGCACAGCCTTGATCCGTCAAGAAAAAACAGCCTTCCAAATCCGACAGTGAGATGCTAAGTCCGAGTGCCAGCACCAGCCTGGACCCGCTTGCACCTTGTGACAGCAGCATGTGCTGAGCCACATGGTTAAATGTTTACCTTAACTCTCGTAACAGATCAAACTATGACATCCTTCTGTTTAAATTTTTTTGTTCCTTTTTCTGTAATTGTAAAGTTATTGCTAATTCTTCCCAGTCAATCCCAGCACTCAATGCAGTACCTTCAGTGCTGTCTGGTGAACAGCCCTAAGTGTGTCCGACTCGGCTTCTGGTGGGTGACACGAATGTCACCCCAAGGCCAGGAACACAGCCCCCATGAGAGAGCTGCTCCCCCGGGAGTGAGATGATCCCTCCTTCCTCACAGCCTCTGCTCCCAGCAGGCGGCCAATGACCCCGGTGCTGCAGGAGTCACATGCGGGCAAGTCTGAAATTATTCAAGGATTCAGAGAGAAAAGGGAATCAGTTGTACACTTTTCTCTGGGAACTATTACAGTTTAAGAAGTTTTTGTTTTATTGTTTTTTCTCAAAACCTATGAAGTGCTTCATAGACAATTTATCAGGTGGTTCAAAAGTATAACTATTGAAACTTTCTGGTGTAGATAAGAGCAGCGATCCTATCGGATATTTTTAGCCAGTGATCCTAGAATTACCTACATTTCTGTATCCTCTCTTCCCACAGAGTGCACCGACCTAGCTGTAGTTCAGTCTGCATTTAGTATGTTTACTTTCTTCAATGATAACGAGTTTCTATATAAATTTGTGTCTTTACACCCCTCTTCCCCAAATAAATGTGTTTCCTTAAATTCTTCCTAGAATGTATTACTATAGTCTTTGTTTTAATGAGAAACAGTGCCTGGTACAAGTTTCCCAGAAAATTACCCTACCCCAAAACTCATGGAACTTTAAAAATTAAAATAGGAGGAAATTACTTCACTGGCTTTTGGAAATACCAAATAAATAGTAGAGGAATCTCAATAATATAAAATTAAACTCATAGAAAAAAACTTTCCCAATGTTCTACTTATGACAAACGAGGAAGATGCTGTGTAGGAAGGAGAAAACCGTATTTGTCTTTTCCTTCTATTCCACAGGGGCCCCTCCAATAATGTCTGAATGCTTACTCTGCTTCCACCCTTCTCTCCATCCAGTCTTTTCTTCCCACAGGCTCTAGAGTGGTCCTTGGAAAGCAAAAAAAAAAGCCCTATCACCACTCTGCTCAAGACCTTCATTGCTGCTCAGAATCAAAGCTAAAATCTTTACAATTGTCTTTAAGGCTCAAAATACTTTCTGTGCCATGTGGGAGACACTAGTTGCATGTGTCCACCAGCACATGAAAGGGGGGTTACCCACCCCAGCTGGTGGTGTAAGAGGGTGCAGCCTAGAGCGGCCCGAAAATGGGGATTTGTAATGGGGTCCAAAAGACCTTACTGATGATTGGCTGTACACCACAGGGCTACACCTGCCCAGGTGCTGGCAGCTGTGGCCACTTGTGGGAGGAGCCAAAAATGAGGCTGCAGAGGAAGATTGGTGCTGGGATGTGAACCCAGGCTCCGCAGCCATTTGGGGTCTTTCGGGACCACGAAGCTTTGGCGGAGTCCCGACCCCTGGGCTTTGGAAGTGCTTCCTTTTGTCACGTGGATGGTGCTGGGAACCTGAATTATGGATTTCTACTTCTTTCCCGAGATACAGTACCCCACACTGGAAGCACTGTGTGTGTTTATGGGTATTCTAAAAACTTTAGTCTTATAACTTTTAAATAAATAATTATTCCTTTCCTTTTCACCAATCTCTGGCATTGAGAGATGTCTTTCTGTTACAGAACAAAAGGGGGGGCCAAAGGCAATATACTATTACCAAAAGGAACCACCCAGGTTTGTTATGTCCGCTGCCTTATAGGAAAGACATCTCTCTATGCTAGCGATTCATGAAAAGGAAAGGAAATGTTTATTTAATGCCATACAGACTTAAAGTAGTGACCTAATGTCTTCATCAAAATCCCAAAGTCTCTTAAACACCCACAAACACACAGTCATCTGTTGATGGGAGTGACCTGGTTCTTCTTGCTGATGCATGTAAAGAATTACGTATCAGCAAATCTAGTGGTATGTAACCAGTTTATTAGTGGCCCGTTCCCATGGAAGAGAACAGGACTGGGTGGAGTAGGGGGTGAAAGGCAGCATTTCAGGGCAAAGCAGGGTGAGGAAAGCGAGAGGCTGGAGACCAGGGTGGCAAGCCCCTGGGTGGCCTGAGGCCAGGTGGCCAGCAGCCCTGTGGCCTGAGAGCCAAGAGTGAGAGCGAGAGCAAGAGAGAGGGAGACAGAGACAGAGAGAGAGAGAGAGAGAGAGAGAGAGAGACCTTTATTCTCAGGACTTATATAGTTGGTGGGATAGGAGGGGGAAAAGTTACATATTGATTAACGGGTAAATGTGGTGCCCGCATTCCTGGAGGAATGTGGCTACCCAAACTTGGGTATGTGTGGGGGGCTGTTAGCCTGAATCCTTATCTTGCTCCAGACTCCATTTGTTCATCTTGTTGTAAAACAAATGCGTGACAGGAAGCAGTTAATTAAAATTGGGACACTTTCCGAAGTTATTTATGGGCTATTTCTGTAAGCACCAGGGACTCCCTAGTAAAACAGTGACCAGAGGTAGGCAATTCACCAAAGCTGTTTTATGGGCTCTTTCTTTGGGCACTGTGGACCCTCTCCCACATTCAGGCCTTGGGATGAAAGCACAGTTTCAAGGATTTCTTTCCCAGATAGTGGAAATGTTACATAGTATTTCTAAGACTTTCCTTCTTTCTTGCTAATATAGTATTTCCTGTGATGTCGGAACACCTGGTAAGATGATCAGACCAGGCTCAGGACTGCTGAGTTAGCATGTGAGACCTGTCTCCTTCCTTCTCCCCGCCTCAGTTTACTATGTATTTGTTACAGAACACACACAAGGGGGGCCTGGGACGATATACTATTACAGAAAGAAACCCCCAGGTCTGTTATGTCTTCCGCCTATAGGAAAGATGTCTCTCAATGCCAGAGATTTGTGAAAAGGAAAGGAAATGTTTATTTAATGCTATACAAACTTAAAGTAGTGACCTAATGTCTTCATCAAAAATCCTAAAGTCCCTTAAAACACCCACAAACACACACAGTCCTTCCTTCCCCCTTTGCCCAGTCTGGAGTACCGTATCTCAGGAAAGGAAATAGAAGTCCATGGCTCAGGCAGCCCCTGGTTCTTCCCAGTAATCCGTCTTGACTGGGAGACCTCCTTGGGCTCCTGACACCCTCAGCTATGTTGCCTGGATCTCTGCTCCAGCCACGTGGTCCTCTCCCAGGGCCACAGGAGTCCCCACTCAGCCAAAAGCGTGTGCTTCTCCCCACAAAGCTGCAGGGAGAGGGGTTGCCACTCCGCCAAGGCCAAGTGGCAATTCTCTGCTAAAGCCGCATGGTGGTTCTCTCTCGCAGGGCTGCGGGAGTCCTCACTCTGCTAAAGATGCATGGTTCTCCCCGTTCTCAATAGCTGTAATTCTCTCTGCACTGCCACAGATGTGTGGTTCTCCCTCCAATGGCTGCCAAGTCTGGGTTTAAATCCCCACTCCAATCTTCCTCTGCAGCCCCATTTCCGACTCCCCCCACACTCGGCCTCACATGCCAGAACTCATATCCTTCCAGCTTTACTGGACTGCCATCAGGAGTCTAGGCAGGTGTGGCCCCATGTCATGGAGCCAATCATCTCCAAGTTCTCACACAGGCACTGTAATTCGGGGGACCGCCTCCCAGTTACATCTTGAGGAGGGAGTTACTTCCATCCCCCTAGCTCAGAGCCAGGCCACAGCTATTTAACATATTTATAGAACCAGTTAAAGGTTATAGATATGTTAAATGACCACACTAGAGGTTAGCTGCAAGGCTGTTGCTATGCAAAACAACTCTCAATGACCCTGCTCCATTTGTCCCTTCCCCCAACCCACACTTGTGCAGGAGAGGGGTGAGGACATCCTAATATTTCCTGGACACCCTGAGTTCCGGGCCACATTCCAAATCCCTGTTTGGGGCCCCCCTCTTGGCCTCACCCTGTTACGTTTTCTCTGGCCGTGGGCAAAGCGAATCTAGTACAGGGTGGGGGAACCCCTGGAGAAAAAGGGGGATCCTTTTGGTAATAATATATTGTTCACCACCCCCCACCGTCTGTTCTGTAACAGTGTGGGTCAGTGGATTGAGCTCTGATGTGTGGTCTGAAAGGTTACTGGTTCTGTTGGGAATAAGGAAATTAAGAACTAAATTTAACCTTAATAGACAAGAACCACATTGTAGCTAAAAAGAAATGATAAAAGAGACAAAGTGCATTTAAGCAAAACATCCTGTGTCGAGCAGATGCTCTCCCCTGGGTAGGCTAGATAAGCAATGCTTTGTAGTTTTAATGAGAACCTAGCTAGCTAGAGCCAGGAGATTACTAGGTTAATGAACAAACATCCTGCCTTCCCGCCTTATGTAAGAATGCTTGGTTTGAAATTCCCGCGCGCGGTCTTTGTAAGCGAATTGCTAACTGCCACGTCTGCTTCTGTATAACGCTTGCTTGCCCGCCCCTATATAAGAACATAGTTGTAAGCGCTCGGCGCGGCTCTCATTTGCAGCTCCTTGTGGGCACTGTGTCACTGGACACTTTGAGAGTTCGCCCCTGCGCAGGTTAAACTTGGCCAATAAAATAACATCTTTGATACCCTGAAAGTCTCCGATATTTGTTCTCGAGTTTGCTGGATGCTACAGTTCCATACCTCAAGTCCCCCACCTGCATATCAATGTTTCTCTCCCTCTTTTCCCCTCCCTTCTCTCTCTCAAAATATATACATAAAATATTTTTAAAATTTTCTTTTAAATGGCTACTCTAAATTGAGCTGTACTGGGAGCATAAAATACACATTGGATTTGGAAAACTTTGTACTAATAAAAAGAATGTAAGCTTTTTCCCTAATGATTTTATATTGACTACATGTTAGAATGACAATGTTTGGGTATGTTGAATTGAATAAAATATATTATTAAAATTAATTTCACCTTTACAAATTGTGCCTATAAGAAAAGTTTTAAGTTCCATGTCCTGCATGTGTCACACCGCAATCCCGTGGGACAGCTCTGGCCTAAATGATCCCCAGTCACCAGCTCCCTCCCATTTGCAAACCGCATTGGCCTCTTGGCTGTTCTCAACTCACATCTCCCTCAAGCCCTGGCGTGGCTATTCCCTCCTCCTGGGAAGCCTTCCCTCAGACATCCTCACAGAGTTCCTCACTTCCTTCTGTTTTCTGCTAAAATTCTCAGAAAGAACTTCTCTGAACAATCAATTTAATATGGCTTCCCGTGTGTGTATATCCACTAACTCTATTTTTTTCAACACACTGATAGCCCAGCCTATATATGGGGGATAATGTCTCCTTAGGAGAATATAACCCTCGTGAACTCAAGGTCCTTGTCTCTTTCATTTACTACTGCTTTTCTAGAATAATACCTGGCTTGTGGTGGACACTAAATAAATATTTGTTAAATAGATGAGATGCTGAAATATTAAAAATAAGGTGATATCTAAGAGATTTTATTATAAAGGAAGAAATTGGAAATGAGAAGAACTAACATTTCCCGAGTGCCTACAATAAACTAGACACTGTGGCAAGCACTTATGTATATCCTGATAAATCCTCACAAAAAGATCTTTACAGATGAGAAATCTAAAGCTCAGGGGCTTTAAATAACTTTGTCACAGTCACTTAGCCAGTACAGAACATCATTTCAGTGTTTTCATTTGATTCAGTGTCTCCAAGGGGCTCCCCGCACTTCCAGACTAAATCAGATGCTCATACAAACGCCCGCAGAGAACACGCCTGCGTTGTCCCTTCATGTCATTGGTCACCACTGTGGTCTGTTTTTTCGGGTGGTGGTCAGTGTCTGACTTTTCCACCGCACTGTAATCTTCACGACAGGTGACAGTGAGTATCTGGTTGACATTTCCAAGTCCGGAGTCTTCCTCCTTGTCCAATGCTTCATCTCTAACACCTATGTGTTGAATAAAAGAACGAATGAAGTTAATTTTCTCCCAAAATGTTATAAACATTGATGAGTGGCTTATGTGTCCCCTGAGAATGAGTGAATTTGTAGGGCAACTACATGAATGGTGCCCGTCTGAATAAAGCCTGGCAGGGCCTTGCAGGGGAGAGTGTGCTGGTGTGTCAGTAAATCCATACCAGGAGATGGTATGGATTTCCTCTGACGGTGTGCTGTCCAAATGGCAGCTCCTGGCCACCAAGGCTACTTCAATCAAAGTTAATAGAAATTAAATATGGTTGAGCAATCAGTTCTTCAATCACACCAGCCACATTCCTAGTGCTCAGTAATCGTGCATGGCAGAGGCAGCCTTATTGGACAGCAGGGATAAAGGCAATTCCCATTAAGGAGGAGTTTTATTGAACAGCACTCTTCTAGAAAGTGTAAAATGTCCTTGGGAAGATATATTTTTTAATCGGAGGGGATCTGCTGGATTAGTTTTGTATTCTAACTAAAATGAAGCTTGGAGAAAGTGTCACAGGTGGGCACAGGTAACCAGGTTCTTAGTGATCGGGACAAAGAATTGAACTGAACACCCAGAGTTCATAGCAGAGAACACGGGAGCAGGCCAACTCCAAGCAGAGATTGACCTCATGGGCTGGAGGGACTCTATTCTTACAGGGAGGATACTTCCTGGCTAGTTTTGGTGGGCTTTTACTGAGTATATACAAGTAGTTGCATTACTTTAAAGCTACTGCACATGTGGTTTCCCATGATCCTCCCCGATTGGCCACCAGGGAAGAGGGTCCCACAATGCTAGGGAATTAATCCCCGTTTCTCCTGGGGTCCCCCTGTACTAGGTTCACCTTTCCCTAAGCCAGAGGATTATAGCTCTCCATGCTAGAGATTGGTGAAAAAGAAAAGAGTTATTTATTCAAGTTATACAGACTAAAAGTAATGACTTAATGTCTTTGTCAAAATCCCAAAGTCCCTTGAAACACCCACAAACACACACAGTCCTTCCTTCCCCGCTTTGCCCAGTCTGGGGTACCGTATCTCAGGAAAAGAAATAGAAGTCCTTAGGTAGCTCTCGGTTTTTCCTAGTAATTTGTGCTCAGCTGGCAGGCCTTCCTTAGTTCCCAGCACCACTGGTTGTGTTGCCAGGATCTCCAGCTAAAGCCACGTGGTGATTCTTCCCATGGCTGCAGGGGGGGTGGGTGATCCCCCTTTTCTGGGAGAGGGATGGCAGCAACAGCAGCATCGAGAGGGCTAGCGCGGAGCTCATTGTGTCCTGGCCAGAGCAGTTGGCTGCAAAGCTGGCTGAGCCTGAGAGTGCAGGTGCAGCATGCGGAGGCCTGGCGGTGGCTGCGGCGGCCGGGCAGTGACCCAGTGCTCCCGAGTCACTTACTGGTGGCCCCTTCTCGCGGCTGCGACTGCAGAGCCAGGCGGTAGAGGAGCCTCAGGTGGCTGCATCGCGGACGGTGTCTACACGGTTACGGGAGTCCCCACTCTGCTAAAGCCGCATGGTTCTCTCTCCTCAGTGGCTGCTGTCCTCCCTGCACTGCCACAGCTGCATGGTTCTCTCTTAATGGCTGAGGTCCTCCCCACTCTGCTAAAGCCGCACGGTTCTCTCTAATGGCTGCCGCACCTGAGTTTAAATCTCCGTGCCAAATCTTCCTCTGCAGCCCCATTTCCGACTCCTCCCACACTTGGCCTCACATGCCAGAACTCATATCATTCCAGCTTCACTGGGCTGCCATCATGAGTCTGGGCAGGCGTGGCCCCATGTCCTGGAGCCAATCTTCTCTGAGCTCCCACGCAGGCACTGTAACTCAGGGGACTTGCCCCCCAGTTACATCTGGGTGGGGAAGTTACTTCCATTTCCCTGGCTCAGAGCTGATCACAGCTATTTAACATATCTATGCAACCAGTTAAAGGTTATAGATATGCTAAATGACCACGCCAGAGGGTAGCTGCAAGGCTGTTGCTATGTGAAACAGCTCTCAATGGCCCTGCTTCACTTGTCTCTTCCCCTGGGGTGGAGGGTGAGGACATTCTATATATTTTTCTAATATTTCCTGGACACCTTGAGTTCTGAACTCCATTACAAATCCTTCTTTTGGGGACCCTTTGGCTGCACCCTCCTACAAAAGTGCAATAATCGGCATCCCCAAGCGTTCCTGGGCAAGACCTAGGCGTGGAAAAGGAGCTCCGTGGTGCAGAGACGAGCACTTAGGGAGACGTGCTGGCGCCGCCAGTGACTGGTGTGGAAGGAAGCTCCTCTGGGGCTCCGGGCGGCCCGCTGCTCCAGGGCCGCTGCCAGCGCCTTGCTGGACGAGCCCCAGGTCTATGCCCTTCAGTACCATCCCTTTGCATTTGATGGGCAAAACAGACGACTGAAATTTGAGGATGAGGAAAGGGTTTGGGATGCCAAATGCACCTCAGACGACAGTTAGATCCTCAGCGTCTAGAAAGTTGTTCAAAGCGCCCTTCTGCAAAATGTCACATATCTTCATTCAGGTAACTTCTTCGTAATGTGACGACATTCAATGATTTTTGGCCAATACAGTTTAACATTTTTTTTTTAAATTCTGTTGCTGGAGATTTCACCTGCCTAACTGGAGAGGTAAAACATTTCCTGTCAATTGTCTTCAAAAACAACATGGTTTATAGACAAGAACAAATTTACATTTTATTTTCTGATTAAGTACCCTTAAGCGGTTGGGGGCGGGTAACAATCTCCCGGGGATTGGCCCCATAATGTGTTCACATTTCTGCGGTCTTACTGAGCCTCCTGGCGCACAGGAGCTCGGGTTCCGGAGCCACTGGCGAGCGCCCGCGTCCCCTTGGACTCCCTGCCTGCCCGCGGGCCATTGCGTCCAGGCTTGACCCTTCCCCATTCTGCCCTGCCCAGGTCCGTCCTCGCTCCTCTCCGCGTGTTCGGTCCTCGTCTCGCTCGCTGCTCGGGAAACCACCTGTCCCATCTCAGCGCCTCCTGCTGGCCTGTCTGCATCCCAGTCCTCCCCTCCTCCTTCACCGCCTCGCCACGGAAGCACCATCCTCACTCGGTGTCTCTCCTGAGAGAATCTCAGCGAGATAGAAAAGACCTAACCCTAAAAGGCTCGGGGACTTCATGGGGAGGGCGGGCTCCACCCCATAAAGAGCTTAAAAATTCCCTGTTCCCCACCTGCTGAGTTAGGAAATAGGGGCCTGCCCAGTGCTGCCCTCCCCACGTCTCCCACCGGCCTCTTGTCTAGAAGCGAGAACCAGGAACTATCGTCAGTCCTGGGACAAGACCGGCGCGGCAGGAGGAGAGCAGCGGAGCCCCGGAGTCGGGCTCCGTGCGCCAGGCGGAGGGACGGGAGGGGACGAGGGTGGGACGCAGGGCCAGGGCCTTGGGAGCGGGGGGACGGGGGACGTGGGCACTGGAAGTCCATGGCGGCCGGACCCGACCCGGATCGTTACTTCAGGAGGGGAGGCCGGCTCGTGTCCCAGGCGCGGACGTTGGGGGGGGGGGAGGTGGCCCCCGAGGGCGCAGGACACGGAGACACCGCGCCCGCGCCCCGCAAAGCCGGCAGCGGCGGTGTTAGTGGCTCCTCCTCCAGGCCAGCCTGGAGCCGGCCTAGGGCGGAGCCGGAGGCGGGAAGCGAGGTCGGAGGAGGGACCCGGCGCTTAGCGTCCTCCTCGTGTAGCTCCTGTAGCCGCAGACCAGCGCTCGGAAGCTCCCCCACCCCCGAGCGGAATGGGTACCGCGGCCGGCGGCTCTGACCCGGCTCGGACCCGCAGAGGTCTGGGCACCGAGAGCGCTCCGAGCCGGAGCCGGCGTGGGCGTCCGGGTGGCAGGCAGCGGTGGGGCTGGGGCGCGGGCGGGTGTGAGCGGGGAACTTGAGCGCAGCCCGGTCGGCGCCCCGGAGCCGCGACGGCCGTACGCCCCCGCCGCCTGTAGGTGAGCATGGCACTGGGGCCGGTACCGGGCTTCTCAAAGCGTCCTGGCTTGTCGCGTCCCGGCTTGTCGCCCCCAGAGTGGCCGAGCTGAGCGAGAGGAAGACGCGTGGCTCCAGCCTCTGCTGCTACTGTGGCCGCTCGGCCGGCAGGCGCTGCACCTGCCTCGGTCTGGCCGCCGCCTGAGCAGTACCCACGCCCGGATCCCGCACCCCGGGCTGCAGGGCTCGCAGGTGCTTGAGCCAACGGCTGCGGTGACCAGTTTTCGGAACAGCGCCTGGCAGCAGCCACCTGCGCTGGGCAGCCGCAGCGAGGACGCTAGCCCGGAGGCACGACGGGGCTTCCGGCGCCCTGGGCCGGAGTGGGGCGCGGCGCGGCCGGGCAGCGAAGAGGCGGCCGGCAGAGTAGCCACGACGGCAAATGGGAGGGAGGCGCCACCGTCCGGAGCTCCGCACCCGGAGATTTTCTGTACACAGGGGGTGATGACCGCGCAGAAGAACCCGGGCAGCCCCACGCTGGCGGCGCAGCGGACCTGCGCGCGCTTCATCCCCAGCCGCGTGGAGTTATTTTCCAGCCAGCAGTCCCCCAACGCTGGGCTTGGCCAGCCCTCGCCACCCCTGCCTGTCATCGAGCTGCCGGGGGTGGACGACTCCTACCCTGCTCCAAAAAAGTCATTCATGACGAGCAAGTACATGCACGACCACTACCTGGACAAGTATGAATGGTTCATGCGTGCCGACGACGATGTCTACATCAAAGGTGACCTCCCAGCCCCTGGTGCCCCGCCTGCCCGCCTCCTTCCTCTGCATCCAACCCGACCCCTGCCCAGCTCCGCTGTGCTTCTCTGCCAGCACGTGCTCCAGGATCCTGCGGCCCCCAGCCCGCCGTCCCCACCCCTCGCAACCTCCGCCACCCCTAGTCCGCTCCGCTCCTCCTCCTTTCCTGCGGTTTGGGCTCTCCTCACACCTGCCAGGTTTTATCCGCCTTCCTCACGCTTGCTTTCTGGTTTCTGCCCAGCGCTTAGCCCTGCTCTTTTTGGGGTGAGAGAGCTGAGGACAGGCACCTTGGGGTCCCACGCAAGGCTGTTCCCCCTCTGCCCTACTCCGAAAGACCCGGGTGGTGGCAGGTTCCCAAATCGGTCCAGAGGGGCGTGTCCTTGGAGGAGGAAGGGAAGGCAGTGGACGCGGGCGACAGCCTGGCTGGAGATCGCTGTTCTTGCTTTGTTTCCCAATCTTTTTGTTTTAAATGGATCTAGGGCAGTTTCGGACCTCGGGAGGTTGAGGAACCATCTTCCCTGCCCCGGACCCTCCCCTGTGCGTTTCCTTCCCTCTCGCAAACAGCGTCACGCACTGGGAGCGGGAGAGCATCCCTGTCGCCGGGCGCAGCTCCTTCCGGCTGTTACAGTGCAGCGCCACGCCCCGCTCCCCACCCCCCACCCCGCCCCATCACACCTCAGCGAAACCCCCAGGCGATGGGCGTATTCAGATTTGGTGGTGGGAGGGAAGGGACAGGGTCCTTGAATTGTCCAGACCCTACGAGTTCCGAGCTGGCCGGGCCCACACCAGTAAGGGCCCTTCAGTCCATCCTGGTGGCTGCAGTGGTAAGCAGAGGCTGAAGTCCCGCAGGCCACGCGCAGCCACAGCAGGAGAAAACTTTGTCAGCTTTTTGAAGAGGCGCGGTCCTTCGCCCTGAACGTGGGTGGCTCTGGCCAGAGATTTCTGAACTCAGCATAGAGGAGTTCCTGAGAGTGAATCTTTCCAGTCCAGCCTGTTGCAGGGATGGAGAAGGACACAAGGGAAGTAGCGGCTGTGTGCAGCGGAGGTCTCCCTGGGCGCACCGCGTTTCCCAGCTTCTTGGGCAAACGCGGGCCGTCCCTGCTCAGTTCCTGCCTCCGCACCTGGAGCCTCATTGCTTTCCCCAGACCCAGCCAGGCAGGGGTGCCTTCCCCAGGGCTCGAGGAAAAGCAAGCATTTCTCTTAGTGCTGTGAAAGATTGTCCTTTAGAACGTGGAAATGCCATATTCTTTCCGTTTCTACTAAGAATGAAAGACGTTTTGCGTTAAGAACCCCATAATAGTCAGCTGAAACGCACTGAGGTCCGAGGGGCGGGGTGGGATCGAGAGAGTGATGCAGGTGCTGCGCTCGTCACAGACGACGGTGGAGACCCTGACTGGGAGTGTGGGAAGGCGGCCGCTCTTCCAACGCGTCATTGGCTAGAATATCAGATGCTTTGGAACTGTGTTAGCTGATTTTAAATGGTTTTTCCTGGTGAACTCACAAGCTATAAATAAACCAATTTTATTCCTTAATTTTTTACAAATGTTGTCTTTTCTTAAAAGGGTGCTTTCCAAAGTCTAAAATTAAATTTCAATGCAGGTTAAGGGTAAAGCGCTAAACTAAATCAATAATCAGTAGAAAAAATAACTATTGGATATTAACACTCTGCCAGTCGATGCTAAATATCAATATTTAATAAATCTGGGAATTTTATCATTACTTAAAATATGCTAAGAAACTTCTCCTTATCATTATTTTCACTTAAAAAATCTGATGATTGTAAGACTTATTAAGGTTTTTCAGTGACCTTGACTACAAGGTTGATACAATCTTATTATGATTTAATTTTAAGTATAAATTAGTATTTTTTAAATAATAGAATATCCAGAGAGGTTTTTTCCCCTTTCCTATTGTTTAAGACTTGTGGGGAGTTCACACACCCTATTGGAAATCCCGTCCCTTTGTACAGTTAAGTGATGATGGAATTAGGACCAGGAGTGATTGCTGCCTTTCTCTTTGTAGGTGACAAGTTGGAAGAGTTTCTTAGGTCACTGAATAGCAGCAAGCCCCTCTACCTGGGCCAGACTGGCCTGGGCAATGTCGAAGAGCTGGGAAAGCTGGGCCTGGAGCCTGGGGAGAACTTCTGCATGGGGGGCCCCCGGCATGATCTTCAGTCGGGAGGTTCTCAGGAGGATGGTGCCGCACATTGGTGAATGCCTGGGAGAGATGTACACGACACACGAAGACGTGAAAGTGGGAAGGTGTGTTCGGCGGTTTGGTGGGACTCAGTGTGTCTGGTCTTACGAGGTAAGAGGAGCTGTGATGAAAACGTTGGCCTCTGACAGGTGCATGCCTCTTCACAGCCTGGGCAGCGACTGATTCCGCGGGTTCTCTCTTTATCTTTGAGTTTGCTTGAGAATGACAGCACAGCTGGTAGTGGACACAGGGTGATGGTGGGACACACCTTTCTTGTTAGAGCTAAGGCCTGTCTGAGGTTTTCTCATCCCTTCAACCTTAACCCGCAGCCTGGAAGGGGGGGTGCCTGTCACATCTCTGCAGGATGCTCTCCCCTGTTTTTGCTTTATTGGGGTTCATACACATGTGTATCCATGTCCTGCCTCTCACCAGAGGACTAATTCTCTGGGGCTGTAGCTTTTAGCATTTGGTACTTAGTTATTTGTTGTTGATGTTTTGGTTAGGGATGTAATTGTATTTGTTTTTCCTCAAATAGTTAAAATCTGAATTTTTGAAGATTTTCATGTGGAAAATCTAAATGTAACATGTATTTCTTTAAAGCACAGGAAAAGTTAACTCATAATCAATATATTAGTTATGATTGATTTATTCACAAAATTTTAAGAGAAATGAACGATCTAGAAAAACAGAAGTAGTTCTTAAGATGTTAAGTAACTGCTTGATATTTTGATGGGGTCCCTAGAGGTTGTTTATTCTATTTCCTGAACAGCAACTATTATTTAAATAATCTAAGTTATGAACTCTTATTTAATTACAGTGATTCATTTTCACAATACTCAAGATTTTTCCTTCAGAAATTGTTTTTTAAGTGAAATACAATATTTTTAAAAAATAGTTTTCCCAAAAGATAATATTAGTAAAAATTGATTAAACACTCAGTGTATTGCAGCTTTCGTTGTAGATTGGTTTTCAAGTAGCTGGGGTGCAATGTAGTTTAGCTCCCCAGTGCACACCTTTGTAAGTGATAGCTCACTTACTTTTCATGTCTCTTGGTATAGAAGAAACATTTTATGGAAATATAAAGGGGTAGGCAAAAGTTAGTTACAGTTCTAGTACAACAAATAATACAATGATTAACAGATAATGATGCAAGAAAAAGCCCTGTGTTTTGCACACTCACCCCTGTGGACCTGCTTGTGCCCACCCCGGATTGCCCGTGAGGCCCTTACACATCAAGGCCACACAGTCTCATCCATTTTACACTCAGAAGTTTAATCTCACTTTGGTGAATTTGGCTTCATTTTCTTTTGTTGTTGTTGTTTTTGGTATTTACACTGTTGGGAAATAGTTCTCATATTTATTACAGAAAGTAAAATTTTTTGAGAACTAATCATTTGGAATATATACTATGCAAGCTTAAAATTATTACATTCCTCATTTGTTTTGATAAGAAAAATAGTAATGTTTCTTTTATAAAACTGTTCTACAACTACTTTTTAGAATAAAAATTTATGCAAGCATATTAGAGTTTAAAAATAGGTAGTTGAGAATAAAGTCAATGAAAAAGATTTGCCTTTCACCATTTAATATAAAACTAACTGGAAGGCAAAAAAAAAAAAAACCACCCCATATTACTCAATATAGAAAACACATCCAGTGGATTTTCTTTACAGGTGGATATTACTTTGCTGACTTACTCTGTATGGATGAGTAAAAAGTCATATCTAAAAATAAAGGTGGCAAAATGATTATTTTACTTGATACTGTGTTGTCTTCCCCTCACATGCGAAGTTTTAACAAAGTCTTTGTTTGTGTCCCGGCTACAAGTTTTCACTGAGTCTTCGGTGAAGGTACAGCCCTTACAAAGCGGTCCCCCATTCACGTTCTGAGAAAGTAAAATGCGCTTCAGTGACCTGCCTGCTGGAGAACTGATTTGGTGTTTGTTTGTGAGCCGGGCGGTTGCTCTGAGTACAGTGACAGGGAGCTGCCGGCGGAGTCGGGGGGGGGGGGGGGGGGGGGGGGGGGGGGGGGGTGTTTCCTCTCTGTTGCAGTAGTGGAAACAGATCTTTTCGTGAACAGACACAAAGGGAGAGACACACAGAAGGGACTCCAAGTCTTACAGGATGGAACTTCATAGTCACCATATTTTTATTGGCTTTTCACAATACAATTGCATTTTATTTTATTTTTTAAATTTTTAAAAAATATTTTATTGATTATGCTATTACAGTTGTTCCATTCCCCTGCCTTTATTCCCCTCCACCCTGCACAGCCCCTCCCACCCACATTCCCCCCCTTTAGTTCATGTCCATGGGTTGTACATATAAGTTCTTTGGCTTCTCCATTTCCTATACTATTCTTCACATCCCCCCCCCGTCTATTTTCTACCTACCATCTATGCTACTTATTCTCTATACCTTTTCCCCCCCGTCTCCCCACCCATTCCCCTTTTGCTAACCCTCCCTGTGATCTCCATTTCTGTGATTCTGTTCCTGTTCTAATTGTTTGCTTAGTTTTTGTTTTTGTTTTTTAGGTTCAGTTGTTGATAGTTGTGAGTTTGTTGTCATTTTAATACCCATAGCTTTTAATCTATTTCTTAGATAAGTTCCTTTAACATTTCATATAATAAGGGCTTGGTGATGATGAACTCCTTTAACTTGACCTTATCTGGGAAGCACTTTATCTGCCCTTCCATTCTAAATGATAGCTTTGCTGGATAGACCAATCTTGGATGTAGATCCTTGCCTTTCATGACTTGGAATATTTTCCAGCCCCTTCTTGCCTGTAAGGTTTCATTTGAGAAATCAGCTGACAGTCTTATGGGCTCTCCTTTGTAGGTAACTGTCTCCTTTTCTCTTGCTGCTTTTAAAATTCTCTCCTTATTTTTAATTTTGGCTAATGTAATTATGATGTGGCTTGGTGTGTGCTTCCTTGGGTCCAAATTCTTTGGAACTCTCTGAGCTTCCTGGACTTCCTGAAAGCCTATTTCCTTTGCTGGATTGGGGAAGTTCTTCTTCATTATTTGCTCAACTAAGTTTTCAATTTCTTGGTCTTCCTCTTCTCCTTCTGGTACCCCTATGATTTGGATGTTGGAACACTTAAAGATGTCCTGGAGGTTCCTAAGCCTCTCCTCATTTTTTCGAATTCTTGTTTCTTCATTCTGTTCTGGTTGAATGTTTCTTTCTTCCTTCTGCTCCAAACCATTGATTTGAGTCCTGATTTCCTTCCTGTTACTCTTGGTTCCCTGTACATTTTCCTTTATCTCACTTAGCATAGCCTTCATTTTTTCATCTAATTTGTGGCCATATTCAACCAATTCTGTGAGCATCCTGATTAGCAGTGTTTTGAACTGTGCATCTGATAGGTTGGCTATCTCTTCATCACTTAGTTGTATTTTGGGGGGAGCTTTGATCTGTTCTTTCATTTGGGCCTTTTTTTTTTTTGTCTCAGACCACCTGTTACTTAATGAGGAGTGGAGCCTTACTTGTTCACCTGGGCAGGGCAACTATGTTACTGCCTTGTGACGCTGTACGTTGGGGAGGATCCAAGAGAGAACAATGGTGCTTGCTCTGCTCTCTGATGGCTTTCAGTCCCTTCCACCGCTTCCCACAAGCAAACTGGGCCCTTCTGGTGCTGGTTTCTCAGTGGGTGGGCTTGTGTACATTCTAGGACCCTGTGGGTCTCTCCAACAGACTCTCCTGTGAGGCTGGGAGTCTCTCCCAACACCTCAACCCCCACAGGTGTTTTCATTCAGAGGTTTGAGGTTTTATTTCCCCACTGGGGCCCTGGGTTGTGGGTCTGTCTCACTCCCCAGTTGTTCCTCCCGGTTTATCCACCTATGAATGTGGGACCTGGTCCTCCAGCTGTTGCTTTGCTGGCTGCCCATCTCCGCCCCTCCTGCTGTCTGGGTGAGTATTCCTCCTTTAACTCCTTGGTTGTGGGACTTCCATACAGTTTGATTTTCTGTCAGTTCTGGTTGCTTTTGTTTTTAAATTTGTTGTTGTCCTCCTTTCAGTTGTGCAAGAAGGCACAATGAGTCTACCTATGTATGCCTCCATCTTGGCCCAAAGTCAATACAATTGCATTTTAGATCAATCCTTGTCCTTTACTGACTTGAAATCGGTATAAGAAAATCATTTCTACACACTTTTAGTAATAGAATATATTTTATAAAGAAATACACTTTCAGCCCTGGCTGGCGTAGCTCAGTGGGCTGGGAACCAAAGTGTCCCAGGTTCAGTTCCCAGCCAGGGTACATTCCTGGGTTGCAGGCCATAAACCCCAGCAACCGCACATTGATCTCTCTCTCTCTCTCTCTATCTATCTCTATCTCCTTCCCTTCCCTCTCTAAAAAGAAATAAATAAAATCTAAAAAAAAAAAAAGAAATACACTTTCAGAATGTTGACTTTACATTTTGCTAAGCAATTATGTAAAATTTGTTTTGTTTTGGAATTTCACTCTTTAAACAATCAACTTAAACATTGTTTAATTTTGTGGAGACATTAGTTGAATCCTAGTACAGAGTCTCAACATCTTTAAAAGAATGGTAGAAAATTTTATTATCTAGGAATATAATAAACATTATTAATAAGTGTAGTAAAGATAATATACAATTAAATCACATCTAAGCACTTTAATATTAGGGTGTGTTCCGTGTT
This sequence comes from Phyllostomus discolor, assembly GCF_004126475.2. Classification (NCBI taxonomy): domain Eukaryota; kingdom Metazoa; phylum Chordata; class Mammalia; order Chiroptera; family Phyllostomidae; genus Phyllostomus; species Phyllostomus discolor. The sequence continues at coordinate 1,683,014 of NC_040915.2, read as the reverse complement.
TATGAGACACGAGTAGGCCGGCTGGGCAGAGCCACACTGAGGCTTTCCAGTGTGGATTTCCGGTTGGTGGAAATGGTGTTCATCTTCTCCAGTGCTCACATTACATGGAAAAACTTACCTGCTCCCCGCTAAGCTGGCATCATTAGTAAGGGCAGGATTTCACATCTGCTAATAGAGTGAGGTGTGAAGTTCATCAGTAATTTTGTTTCCATCCTTCCTTTAAAAAAACTATCTGTGACAGAACTTTCTTAAATTTTTTAATGTCTTTTACTATATCTTTCATGGAGTGCAGGATTTTGTTTGGCTTTTCCTCCCAGTAAAGGTTCTTGCAGGCTTAACAGCACTGTTATGGACACATGTTCATGATTTCTGTGTTTCGGTAGATGAAATATATTCACGATGGAATTATATTTTTCAAAACATGATGAACAGACCCTAGCTGGTGTGGCTCAGGGGGTTGAGCCCAGTACTTCAAATCAAAGGGCCCTGGTCTGATTTCCAGTGAGGTCATTTGCCTGGATTGTGGGCCAGGTCGGGTGCAGGTGGAGCTGGAGAGGCAACCACACTTTGGTGTTTCTCTCCCTCTCTTTCTCCCTCCCTGCCCCTCTCTAAAAATAAAGAAATAAATAAAATCTTTTAAAAGTTGATGAATAGGCTTGCAGATCTTATAGGAAGAGAACTGGACAAAAAATATTAAAACACAGATTATGTAGATATTCTGGGATATAAATAATAGTTTTTATAAAACATAGGAATCATCTGGTATTCTTCTTTACTGTTTAATTGAGGTCTACTTTCTCTGTGTTTTGTGTACAATTAAGCACAATGCTGAGAGAGAGAGACGAATATAAACTTGAATTTGGGTTTGGGTCACCACTCTACTGTATATTAGCTTCATTGTCTTTTGTAAGTCAGTACTCTCAGCCTTGTTTAATTGAACTGAAAGTATAAATTATAACAGTATTTACCTCACAGATTTTGGAGATTAAGTAAAATGGCAAAATGATCCATGTGAAGCCCTTAATTTAGTGTCTGGCATGTAGTAAATTGTCAAAGGATGTTAGCTATTATTGTTACAATACTGCATAGATCATGTACTATATCATATATGGATTTATTAATTCATCTGTATCAAAACAGCCTATAAATTTTTTTCAGTTAAAGATTCAAGTTTAATGTTTTGGGGCAAAGAAAAAGAAACCAATGAGTTTCAGTATTTTAGAAGTATGAGGAATTCAGTCTTTTTTAAGTATATTTTATTGATTATGCTATTATAATTGTCTTATTTTCCACCCTTTATCTGCCTCCTCTCTGCACCCTCCTCCCTCCAGCATTCCCTGCTCTAGTTCATGTCCATAGGTCATACATATAAGTTATTTGGCTTCTCCATTTCCTATACTATTCTTCACCTCCCTCTGTCTATTTTCTACCTACCATTTATGCTTCTTATTCCCTGTACCTTTTCCCCTATCCTCCCCCCCACCCCCTGCTGATAGCCCTCCATGTGATGTCCATTTCTGTGATTCTGTTCCTGTTTTAATTGTTTGCTTAGTTTTTGTTTTTGTTTTTTAAGCTCACTTGTTGACAGTTGTCAGTTTGTTGTCATTTTACTATTCATAGTTTTTAATCTATTTCTTAGATAAGTTCCTTTAACATTTCATATAATAAGGGCTTGGTGATGATGAACTCCTTTAACTTGACCTTATCTGGGAAGCACTTTACCTGTCCTTCCATTCTAAATGATAGTTTTGCTGGATAGACCAATCTTGGATGTAGATCCTTGCCTTTCATGACCTGGAATACTTCTTTCCAGTCCCTTCTTGTCTGTAAGGTTTCTTTAGAGAAATGAGCTGATAGCCTTATAGGAACTTCTTTGTAGGTAATTCTTTCTTTTCCTCTTGTTGCTTTTAAGATTCTCTCCTTATCTTTAATTTTGGCTAATGTAATTATGATGTGGCTTGGTGTGTGCTTCTTTGGGTCCAACTTCTTTGGGACTCTCTGAGCTTCCTGGACTTCCTGAAAGTCTATTTCCTTCACCAGATTGGGGTAGTTCTCCTTCATTATTTGCTCAAATAAGTTTTCAATTTCTTGCTCTTTCACCTCTCCTTCCGGCACCCCCATAATTCAGATATTGAAACGTTTAAAGATGTCCTGGAGGTTCCTAAGCCTCTCCTCATTGTTTTGCATTCTTGTTTCTTCATTCTGTTGTTTCTTCCTTTTGCTCTGAATCATTGATTTGAGTCCAGGTTTGCTTCCCTTCACTGTTGGTTCCCTGTATATTGTCCTTTATTTCACTTTCTGTAGACTTCATTTCTTCCTTCATTTTGTGACTGAGCTCAATCAATTCTGTGAGTATCCTTATTACCAGTGTTTTGAACTCTGCATCAGACAGGCTGTCTATCTCCTTGTCACTTAGTTATTTTTCTGGACCTTTGATCTTTTCTTTCTTTTGGGACATATTTCTTTGTATCAGTGCACCTGCTATGTTGTAAGGAGTGGAACCTTAGGTATTCACAAGGGCAGGCCAACCCTCTTTGCTGTGTTGTGGCACTGTCTGTTGGGGAGGGTCCGAGAGGGAACAATGTGGCTTGCTCTGCTCTCGTCCCTCTTTCCATCACTTCCCTCACTTCCTACAAGTGGATTGTGCCCTTTCAGGTGCTGATTCCAAGGTGGGTGGGTTTGTGTACATTCTAAGACCCTGTGGGTCTGTCCAAGGAACTCTCCTGTGAGGTTGGGAGTTTCTCCCACTGCTGCAACCCCCACAGATTTTTACAGCCAGGAGTTTTGAGTTTTTAGTTTCCTACACTGAAACCCTGGGTTTCCTGCAGTCTGTTTCACTCTCCTGCTGTTCCTCCCAGCTTATCTGTGCATCAACGTGGGACTGCCCTGAGGTCTGCCCCCTGGCCTTGCTGTGGGTCTTCTCCACCCCAGATGCCCATCTCAACCCCTCCCACCAGTCTGGATGAATGTTTATTTAACCCCTTTGTTGTCAGACTTCCATGCAAATGATTTTCCAGCAGTTCTGCTTGTTCTTTGTTTTAAATTGGTTGTTACCCTTCTTTTGGTTGTGCAAGAAAACAAAGCGTTTCTGCCTATGCCTCCATCTTGGCCCAAAGCCTGATTAATCAGAATCCATTATTATAAAGCATGAAAGACTGTTTGAAACATGCATTACAAATATTTGCTTTTGGCTTTGAACATTATATTAACTGACCTTAAGAAGACAGTGTGAGAAATACTGTTTTTTTTTCTTTTTTAAAAGATTTTATTTATTTATTTTTAGAGAGGGAAGGGAAGGAGAAAGAGAAAGAGAGAAACATCAATGTGTGGTTGCTGGGGGTCGTGGCCTGCAACCCAGGCGTGTGCCCTGACTGGGAATCGAACCTGCGATGCTTTGGTTTGCAGCCCGAGCTCAATCCACTGAGCTACGCCAGCCAGGGCTGGGAAATACTGTTTAACAAGAGATTATTTAATATACACAATGAAGGAATATCAAACAGATCACACTCTATCTCCATTAACACATCCTTAGTGTATGGATTTCTAGATTAGTTGCCAAAAAGTAGCCCCTCTTCTGAGTCCCTCCAGACTTGTCAGCAGGGCTGGGGGTCCTCAGTGCCCCATTCTACAGTCAGCTTGCAGGGACGCATCCCTCGTGGCAGCCCGCAGCTCCTGGCCAAGTCCCTCCAGTGTCTCAGCGAAGGGTGTGCAGCTTTGGTTCTCACCGGAGGTCCAGAGGTCTGGGGATATTGGTTTTTCCGTCGGCCTCATGTTCTGTTTCCTTCTCTGTCAACTCCAGTGACTTTTCCTGTATTTTCTGCCTTTAATGATAAAATAAACAAATTTCAGACACACGTGGACAGGGTTCTTGGTAGATTGACGTGCTCACGACAGGCCACTCTAGTGTCCCCAGAACTCACGGATGTGCATGCTCCCAGATCACACGTGAGGCCCCGGAGTGGCCGGAGCTCCCCCCAGTAGAGAGGCCTTTGGCTGCCGGTGAGCCTCACACAGGCCGGCTGGGTGTCTGTGGGCCTGAGACCTCCACACAGTCAGAATTGAGAGTCTCCCTCCTGCGCCTGCAGGTGCAAACAGCTAGTGTGCAAGGGTGGGGCAGGTGTTCATAATCAGATTTAACGGGCTGCTGTTAAACGCACTTATATCTCAAATTGTGTCAGTAGAATGACTAAATGTTCGTGAGAAGTATTCTCTTCACTCTTTGAGGATTAAAATCTATCAGTCTCTGCTGGTGGCCACGTTCACATCTGTGGTCAAACTCCGTTGTGGCTACTGTTTTCCTAGTTGTCTGCGCTGCCGACCCGCAGCCTGGGAGGCTGCATGTGGCTCAGAAACTCGGTCTGGCAGGCCCGGGGGCATTTGAAGGGTTTTTGTTTGTGTTTTTTGATGACCTTTTATGGTAAGCAGGAATAATAAAATGGTGGTGGTTTGGTCAAGATAGCATGGAGCACATAAAACAAAGTGGAGTCACTCATGTCAACCCAGATGGCGGCCAGTCAGCCATGACACTTTGGTTCAAGAGAACAACTACCTGAGTCACACTAGACACATCTGGCAAGGAGACACACCTACGATATCTGCACATGTGACCAGAACAGCTGTGTCTGCAGAGCAGGACCACCCAGAGACAGGCTCCTGGTGAAATGCCCACTTGCCATTAGGGGTGACAAGACACCAATCAAGAGACCCAGAGGGTGGAGTCCACCTCTCTCAAGGTGTAACTGAGGCTGGCTCCAGGCCACCAGCGAGGGAGCTGAGCCCACACATCCCAGTGATGCTCCAACCCATGCTGACCTCCCTCGGCATCGGCTGCTGGAGGCTCTGCCTGCTAGACTGAGGATTTGTCTGCCTGCTGCCCACCTGGCTCCAGAGAGCTTTCCTTGCAAGATGCTGATGCCTCTCTTGCCCCCTTCCTACCCCGTGCTGTCCCCCGGACCTGCAGACTGAGACTCTGGGACTCGGGTTTGTTATCCCCCAGTTCTCTTGTGTGATGTTACCACTGGTTGTTACTGAATGATTAGTATTGTTATTAGGCTACTATGATTTTGGACTAAATCTGGGTGAACCTGCATGAATAAAATCCGAGTGAGCAGCACAGCCCCCTGTGTTGGCTCCCTGTTATTTTTCAGTGCCAGTGTCACCTGCAGGACCGACGGTCATATAGGCCGCTCAGCGTTCGGCCGAGTTCCTAAGGCCTTTGGTTCCCAAGGCGGGTCAGATGGCCCCAGCATGGGCCAGAGGCTAGTGGGTAGCAAAGACTGTGTAGCCCAAGATGCTCATGACACTTGGGCCATCTTCAGTCCCCTTTGTGTCCTATTGTTGCCCATGAGGCTCTCCCAGCATGTACATTTTACCGTGTGTTGTAACACCTTGCATGGTTGATTCTCCTTGAGCATTTAGGTGGTTCAGGTAGGCATAAGAATCTGGGGATTTTGAACCAGATAATCTTCATGTTGCAAGTTTCATTAAAATAGTCTGTAGAAAATGAACTGATTTTTCCAGTGAGAATGAGATGTGTACTTTAAATAATTTACAGGAGAAATAATTGTTTTCAAGCCTGGCTGTTAGAATCATATGTCATAAAATATAGTCATATGTTTTTACTAAATAACTAGAAATATATATAATATACTTATAGCTAGAAATATATATAATAGAGTGAAGCCCTGGCTGGCGTAGCTCAGTGGATTGAGCGCGGGCTGGGAACCAAAGTGTCCCAGGTTCGATTCCCAGCCAGGGTACATTCCTGGGTTGCAGGCCATAACCCCCAGCAACCGCACATTGATGTTTCTCTCTCTCTCTCTCTCTCTCCCTCTCTCTCTCTCTCTCTCCCCCTGCCTTCCCTCCCTAAAAATAAATAAATAAATAAATCTTTAAAAAATATTTTAAAAAAAGAAATATATATAATAGAGTGATATGTTTTTACTAAATAACTAGAAACATATATAACATAGTTGTATGCTTTTACTAAACAACTACAAAGTCCCTGCTGTTAAAAATTGTTTATATAATTCATTTTCAGACTGTGTCTTAGCAGAATTGGAATTTCTGGGTTTTTTGTTTTTGTCAACAAAGATGTGCTAAAACCAGCACTCAGGTACTTTTGGAGACACAAAAACTGGTACGTTTAGACTCTTACAGGCCAAGCTAATCAGATCTTGTTTATTTTTTATAAGACATTGGAGCGCCACTCAGTGATGACTAGACCTGCAAGTTCTGTTGGAAGTGGGAAAGACTGAAGCTGAGGAAGCCAGTGAGGAGAGTTAGAAAGTATTGGACCAGCAAAAGCAGTGTCTGCTGGAATGGAGAAGAATAAATTCAAGAGATATTTCTAGGACAGAACGAGCAAATTTAAGGACTGCTTTGGGTGGTGGGGTGGGGCATGGGAGGAAATGTATGGGTAGACTTTTCATCAGAAGCCTTCTTGAAATCAGCTCACAACAGCTGGGATGAAGCTCTGGAGCTGTGAGCTCAAAGAATGAAGCCCTGCAGGTTCCATCTGCCTCCAGCACTTCCATTCACCAGGAGTAGCACTTGCTTCCATCAAAACTACGCTTCCTGCACTCATCGCATTGAGGCTTATATATATCTTCCAGTAGGTTCACCTCCCTAATTTCTCTCAAAAATCACCCATTTGTAAATTCCCAATCTCTGAGTGGCCCTCACCATATTTCTACTTTACTCTTAGCAGGGATGGAAACCACCTAGTTTTCTCCAGGTTTTCTGAAGGCCATGGCACCTGTTTGAGCTCAGTTCCAGGATTTGGGTGGCTCAAGGCTGAGGGGAAGCATGGGTGGGGGCGGGGGGCAGGGCAGGTGAGCAGCAGGGTTTGGGTGCAAGGTTGGGTACCAGTCTTCAGATCGGTGGGGTCGAGCAAAGGAACCACCTGAAGAGGGCTGAGAGGGAAGGGCTTGGTTGTAGGGGTGAGGAAAGCAGGTCCCTGGTGGAGACGGTGCTGGGTAGGAGTAGGAGCAGGCAGGGGCCTCAGGCAAGAAACCAGAGGGGATGGCTGGAGACAGATGAGCCAGCGGCTGGAGCAGTGATCGCTCTTGCCTCCTCTTCTTAGCTCTGCGGTTCTGGAACCAGACCTGAGGAAGGGGAAGAATAGCCACATCAGAGCCCCTCTCTCAAGGAGTTGGCACTGTCACATGCGCCCCCCTCCCCTGATGACAGAAGGTGCAGGTGCAGGGCATAGGTCCCTCCCCCATCATTGCAAAAGGCAAAGCTCTTCAGAGGCAGGTCTGGGCCAGACCTATTGACAACGTGAGATGAATACTATTATCTCCAACTTGTGTCTAAGTTTGCCCAACTATAACTTTGGATGAGTAAGAAATGTCAATTTCAAAAAAAAAAGAGATAAATATAACACAATGGCATTTTTCCCTCCCCAGAGGATAGGAAATGTCCCCTAGGGTTATTAGAGATTAGGTTTAATTGTTATAGACAGGGTTGGATTTAGGGTAGGGTTTGTATTTGAAATTGATTGACTCGGACTTCCGGCAAGATGGAGACATAGGTGGATGCACTGTACCTCCACGCACAACCAAAATTAGAACAACAACAATTTAGAGGCAGAATAACACCCAGAACTGACAGAGAATTTATCTGAATGGAAGTCGGACAGCCAAGAAGTTGAAGTAGACCCGTTCACCCAGACCAGTAGGCAGGGTGGAGCCAGGTGGGCGAGGGTCGGCAGCGGCCTGTGGTGATCGGGGAGAACTCAGCTCAAACTGGGCGCAAACTCGTCGCGTAAGCCATCGGGGCGTGCAAGATCGCAGCAGTGTGAGTGCGCAAGCAGCAGCTGGCAGACCCAGTGAAGCAGCGATTGTGGAACAGGGCAGAGCGCGCAACCCAGGATCCCAGAGAAGGGACTGTGTTCCCTGGAGAACGGAACTACCGCCATTGTTCCCTCCTGCCCCCACTCCCGCCCCCCGCACCCATCCCCACATACAACGTCACAATCTAGCGACTGGGGTGCCCAGCCCAGGTAAACACCTAAGGCTCCGCCCCTCACCATAACAAGAGCAACCAGACCGAAAAAAAAAAGAAAAAAAAAAGGAGAGACAGGGAGAGATATGTTTCCAATAGAAGAACAGATCAGTCCCCCAGGACTCATCCTTTTGAGCGACCAAGAAATAGCCAATCTATCAGATGCTCAGTTCAAAACACTGGTGATCAGAAAGCTCACGGAACTGGTTGTTTTGGGTGCAAATTAGATGAAAAGATGCAGGTTACCATAAAAGAGATGCAGGAAGATACACGGAGGACAGCCAATAGTGAAGGGAAGGAAACTGGGTCTCAAAACAATACAGTGAACCAGAAGGAAGATAGAAACAACCAATCAGGAAAGCATGAAGAAATAAGAATTCAAAAAAACGAGGAGAAGCTTAGGAACCTCCGGGACATCTTTAAACGTTCCAATATCCGAATTATAGGGGTACCAGAAGGGGAAGAGGAAAAGCAACAGATTGAGCATGTATTTGAACAAATAATAAAGGAGAACTTCCCCAATCTGGCAAAGGAAATAGTCTTCCAAGAAATCCAGGAAGCTCGGAGAGCCCCAAAGAAGTTGGACCCAAGAAGAAACACACCAAGGCACATCATAATTACATTAGCCAAGGTAAAAATGAAGGAGAGAATCCTAGAAGCAGCAAGAAATAAGGGGACAGTAACCTACAAAAGAGTTCCCATCAGACTGTCAGCTGATTTCTCAAAAGAGACCTTACAGGCAAGAAGGGGCTGGAAAGAAGTATTCCAAGTCATGAAAGACAAGGATCTACACCCCAGATTGCTCTATCCAGCAAAGCTCTCATTTAGAATGGCAGGGCAGATAAAGTGCTTCTCAGATAAAGTCAAGTTAAAGGAGTTCATCACCACCAAGCCCTTATTTTATGAAATGTTAAAGGGACTTATCTAAGAAAAGAAGATAAAGAAGAAACATGTATAGTAAAAGGACAGCAAACTCACAATTACTAACAACCACACCTAAAGCAAAACCAAAAGAAACTAAGCAAACAACTAGAACAGGAACAGATCCACAGAAATGGAGATCACATGGAGGGTTAGCAACAGGGGAGTGGGAGGAGGAGAGAGGGGGAAAAGGTACAGAGAATAAGTAGCATAGATTGTAGGCTGAAAATAGATAGGGGGAGGGTAAGAATAGTATGGGAAATGTAGAAGCTGAAGAACTCATAAGTATGACACATGGACATGAACTAAAGGGGGGATATGGGTGAGAGAGGGTGTACAGGGTGGAGGGGAGTGAAGGGAGGAAAATGGGACAACTATAATAGCATAATCAATAAAATATATTTAAAAAAAAAAGAAATTGATTGACTCCATGGCAAGAGCTGAGGGAGCATCAGGCTAATTGAGGTCTGAGGCCATGGTGAGGGCCAAGGTTATACATTTACATATGTAAGTGAAAGGGTAAGAGTGAATTTCTGTGAAGGTTGGGGGCAGGTGTTGACATTCAAGTTGGAATAGGTCAGCACAACAGGTAACTCCAGTGACACTCCTGGTGTGGATGAGGTTGTGTGGCCTGTCACCTTAGGCTACAAGTGATGACTGTTAGCCTGGGGTTATGATGCCTGTGAGAGCGAGCGTGTGCTGGTGGCTCCTTACAACCCAGACTGTACTCTGCCCAGAGGAAGGTGTGGGGGCGCCTCCCGGGGCATCACCTGGATGCGGGCCTCGCTGAGGCCTGTGTCCCGGGCCAGGCCCTCTCGGGCCCAGATGTCAGGGTACTGGTTCCTCCCGAAGGCTGACTCCAGCTGCTCCAGCTGCGTTGGACTGAAGGTGGTGCGGTGGCGGCGCCGGGAGTGCGGGTGGCCTCTCTGTCCTCCTTGAGAAGAAAGCCTTGGTCTCCCCACTCCTGCACCAGAGAAGCTCCCGTAGGGCTGAGTGCTCATGGCTGCGAGCAGGCAGGAAGGGAGAGGTTGCAGCCCAGCGGACCCCCATCCACTCCTGGAACCCAGGGGTGCCCTCTGCTCAGCGCTCCCATGAGGCTCCTACTCGCTTTGCCCCATGCAGACACCCATTCCACAGCCAGCTGAATGAGGCTCAGCCTGGGCCCGTGGGCTCCACCTGGGCCCGCGCCAGCTCCGAGCCTCCTGAGCCAGGCTGCACTCTTCACATAGGACCCGGACCTGCTGTTCAGACTCACTCCTGCTCCAGCCTCCCCACCCCCTAAGGGCTCGCCACCCTCATTCCGTGGCCCCAACACAACACATGCCCACGTAATGTGCTCTCCACCATGTGCTTCTCACCTCCCGGAGCCTCATCCTGCGGGCCTCTCACTTGCTCTGACCCCCTAACAAACTGTCCAGGTCCCTGCCGGAGACCCCATGGCTTGTCCCTGCTCTCACAGCTCCCACGCACCTTAAACCTCTTGCAGACCACTCCCATCCTCCTGCACTCCTCACCTGGGAAGATGAAATGCTTCCCCCTCTTCCATTCAGGCACCCCCCACCCCGTACATCTCATCTTCTCCCCTCTTCCGGCCCTGGCTGGGCCACTAGGCTGCAGGAACCTGAGCTCGTGGGAAAGGCTTGCCTGTCCTTCCCACAGGCTCACTAAGCCCGCACACTAATTAGTCTGAGAGCCAGTGGGGGCAGAGAGAACAGGGAGCAAAAGGAAACACCTGGAAGGCACACACTGAGAAAAGGAGGTATCTGGAGCTGAGGCCCCCATCCCCATGGGGACTCAGGGGTGAGGACCCAGGAGCACGGCTCCCCAGCATTCACTGTCTGCCTTGCATACACAGATGTGTCGAGCCACTGGTCCCCTGCTCATCTCAGCTCCAAACCCCTGGCCCCTCCGGCTTCTTCCTTCAGAGAAGGCAGCGCAAGGGGCAAACTGCGAGGCCAGGAGTGAGGGGACAGGTTCCCGCTCCTGCCCTGCCCCACAGCACAGCGAGGCATGTGGTCAGCAGCCGGCCAGCGCTCAGGCCTCAGTGCTCCCGTTGGTGAACTGACGGAGGTGCCCCGGGCTCACTAAGGGTCCTATGGTCTTAACATTCCCAGGCTCTGTTTTTATTTCTTCTCTTTGCCTTCCTTGTAGCAAACCATTGCCCCACAGGAGCCCAGCCAAGGAGCTCCCATGCCTGCTGCCTCCTCAGGACCTCAATTTCACTCACCCGCCATGGAGGTCCGAGTCCCAGCGGCTGGGCAGCTCTCAGGCTGGAGGCTGCTGCAGACTGGCCCCGTCTCTGGCTTACCCTGCTCGCCTGTCCCGCCTGCTTCCATGCCCAGGAACGAGCACCTAGGGCAGTCCAGTCTCTGCGTCCCTGAGTCTCCACCTCGGGATCAGTCTTTCTCTAGTCCTGCCGCCCTCCAGGTCGGCACCCTCTCTGCTTCTGCCGCTGTGGACACCTCTCTCGAGTCTCTGTGTAGATATAGAGATCTTTGCCGTTTTCACTGTCTCTCCCTTTGCTAATTGTTTTCAAACTCCTCAGCCCCTCTCCTGAGCATCACCTCTCTCTCTGTCTTGCCCACACCCTGTTTCTCTGGTTTGTCTCTACTTCCCTCTCCCTGCCCCTTCTCTCCTGATGCAGTCCCTCCCTCTGCTCTGGGCTGCCCCGGTGCCCAGCCTGCAACCCCACACCCCCTCTTCCTCCCCAAGTCTTGAAGGAGTGGCTGCCTCCTCACCTGCCTGTTGGGCCCATCCAATCACTGCCTGACCACCAGAGCCCCTTCATCGGGGAGGATCACACTCTGGATAAGGGAAGGTGCTCTATCGGAGGGTCCAGGGACTGGGGCCAAGAGCTCGTATTCCCAGAGCACCAAGTTCTTTTGTCCGCTTAAATCCCTCACTGGGGGCAGGCAGGGGAAGGAGGAGAAAATGCATTCCTCCTCAGACCCCTGCTCAGAACCCCCCCAAGGGAGGGGGGCCAATGGGGGCCAGAGCAGGGCCTTCCTGGCATCTCAGCCTGTGGGTGGTACCCAAGGGCCTGTTTCCAGAAAACTAAAAAACTAAAAGACACAAGTGCCTTCTAGCCCCTTCTGGATACCCTGATTCTCAGCATACACCAGACACCCCCTCAGGACGACCAGAACCTGCAGCACACCGGGGTGAGTCTCCAGCACACCTAACTTTCCTCCTCCAAGTGCCACCTCTGTATGCACCCAGAGCCCCAGGGCTCCATGGCCTTCCAAGGGTGCCCAGGTTTGCAGAACACCCTGACTCTCAGAAGCACCTGAATCCTGGGTATATGCTGAGTCCCTGGGGCCCTGGGACTGTGCAAGAGACAGCAGTCAGGACACGCTGACACCCACAGTCCTCTGCTCACTGAGGTTCCCTTCACCCAGGAAGTACATTCTGACATCCCTGGCACATCCTGAGATCCCATGACTCTGGGATCCTCTAGGACACACTGACCCCCAGAATATTCCACCTGTACTGGGAGGTCCCCCTGCCCTCACCATGAAGTTCTGAGCTCTCGGGACACACCCAATGAGGACACCCTAACCCCCTTGGAACACACTGCACCCACACAACAGTCTGATCCCCAAGGTCATACTAACCTTCACATACATCCTTTAAAAGCACCCTGACAAGTTAAGACAGAAAACCATCATAACCCTCTAGGATCTTAGGCTTACAAGACGGTCCATGGACCAAAATCATCGGAAACATGTAACAGCTTGTCAGGACACAGAACCTCTGCCCCACCACCGTCCTCCTGAGTCAGGATCTGCATTGCCACGGGATTCCCAAGAGAACTGAAGGTATAGTTGTCTTCTTGAACTCAGGCTGCTAAAAAAAAGAAAAAAAAAAAAGAAACCCAAAACAAACAAACAAAATGGAACGTTGGGTGGCTTAAACAATAGACATTTGTTTCTCACAGTTCTGGAGGCTGGGAAGTTCAAGGCTGAGGGTTAGCCCAGTCAGTTCCTGCAGAGACCTCTTCCTGGGTTGCTGACAGGGTCTTCTGTCCATACAGGGCACATGGCAACCTGCTCTGCTGTCTCCTCCTCTTCTCACAGGGACACTAATCCTATCACTTGGCCCCACCCTCCTGACCCCATCTAGCCGGACTCCCCTCCCAAAGGACCCCACCCCCAAACACCAGTACAGCAGGACTAGGGCTTCAACTCACGGACTGTGGAGCAGCCCAAACATTTCAATCCTTAATGACACTAAAGCTGAGAAGCACTGATCCAAGGCCCTCCCCCTCCGCACACCCCAAAATGTCCTGTGACTTCCTAGAGCAACCTGAGCTCCATGACTGCCATGACCTCCAGGGACCCAGTAACACGCAAACACTGGAATCCAACACACCCTAATGCCTCAAGTTACTCTAACCCTGCAGGGGAATCCTGACCCACCTTCCAGGACACCTAATTTCCCAGGACATTTCGACAAGGACATTGCCCTTGCTCCCTGAGGACACCGAGATACCATAACTTTGACCTGACATCCCAGAATATCACAATCCCTCAGGTGGCTGGGGGGTTTACAGGCATCTGTTCCTCCAGGGCATCCTAACTCCCACCCCCACACAGAGCCTGACCCAGGAACCTCCTGTCCTCTAAGAAGCAGAGTGGTGTGGTGGGGAGAGCATAGGTTCTAGGGCCAGAGGGCCACGGCCTCAGTCCATCTCACTGGCCGTGTGGTCCTGAGTACCTCACTTAATACGTCGGTGCTGTGGCTTTGCCAGCGGGGATGCCTAGCCCAGTGGACTCTCTACTGGAGGCTACGCTGCATAAAGTCACTATAAAGGCTAAACTGTGGACCCATTGTCCCCTGGGGAAACAGGTTCCTGTGAGCCTCTGGACACAATATTTTCATCAACTGGTCAATACATAACCTTGGTGCACACGTGTTTCCATCTAAAGATACCTTACTTAATACACATTGTTAATTCGTCAACACCAAGCTCACAGACCTCAACTTCATAACTCACGCCTGAACAAAGCTCACCACCAGCTCTTGTATTTCCCCCACAAGGTTCATCATGGCCTTGCTGTACGTAGGAACACCAGACGGCACTTCAGTTCAGCTTTTATGCATTTTAAGCAGCAAAATCACCCCCAAAGCAAAACAATGGCACTAAATAGAAAGCAATAAGACACCTGTATACAGTGTGAGAGCTGAGACAAGAAGGCAGAGGAGTTACCTTGTTCGGCCTCACGTAGGAATGCGGCAACTCAAGTGTGTCACCTTCTGGGGCATGCACACGGCTCCAAATAACCACAGATGTGCCGAAGAGCATCGCAAACAACTACTGACTTGGGGGAGACAAATACATTTCAGTGAGTAGGTGAATTTGCAAATACGGCATCCACACATAACGAGGGTCGCCATACCGACCTGATGAAGTAATGACTGAGAATTAAAGAGAGCATTCGGGAGCATTATACCCTGAAGTAGTAAGCATGGGTGAAATGTCACTTTGCCATCATTATTACTGTTACCAGGGTTCCGAGGGGGCTGCAGCCCTCGGAGTCCTTCTGACCCCCGAGGGCACAGAGGACGCATCTGCTCCCGAGGGCTCGTGGCCCTTCAACAGATTTCCAGTTCATTACCTTATGATCAGCATGGTATCCTGAACCCCCAGTGACGCCACAGCCCTGGGGGTTCAGGATACCAGGATGTGCAGACCCGCAGAGATTTGGGGAGCTCTGACCCTGTAAGGAACTCCCTGACCAACAAGGATCCAGACGCTCCAGAGCATCCTGCCCTTCAGCCCATTCAGAACCCATGGCTGGTGCTAATCTCGCATAGGGCGTGCTGACACTGAAAGCCGCTCAAGCCCAGAAGCCCGCCCAGGAGGCGTGCTGCTCACACAGCTGACCCACAGCACAGTTTGATCAGGGAAAGATACATCTTGCTCTCCCAGGCCACCCTGGCCGTCCAATGTGCCCTGGCTCATCAGGACTTCTGATCCCAGGGCACTGGACCTGTTAGTACTCTCTGATGCTCTCAGCCCTGGACTTCTCAGCAGGCCCCTGAGCACTGCCACCTCCCCTGCCCCCAGCACAGGCAGCCCAAACAGCGCTGACCCCACAGAACCTCCTGAAGACTTAGGGTGATTATTCTGATCCTCAGGAAACCCTGGCCGTTCGAGGAAACCATTCCCTGCCAGTCACAGATGCTGCCATGTTCCTCCAACTGCCCAAACATCTCGACTCCCTGGACACTGCCCCTCCTGCCTGGCGTCCTCTACTCCTCCAAGACCCTCTGATTCCTAAGAACATTCTGCCTGTACAGGGATGCCCGGCACTCCACTCCACGACAGGTGCACTCAAGTCTCTCCAAATTCCAGGACCACCAGGTCTCTGGGTAACTCCGATTGCCTGAGAAGAGCTGAATTTCACATGCAGATCCCAGCAGGACACGCTAACCTGCCCCAAAAGCTCTGACAGCTCTGGGCTCCCAGGCTTCCCAGGAGCCTCTGAACCATCAGTCAGCCCAACCCCCGAGACATCCCGATTCTGTGAAAACAGTTTGATCTTCCAGGACACCCTGACCTCAAAGTTAATGTTGTTGTAAGGACACTTCAAGAATGTTCTGACATCATAAAAATCCTGAGGCCAGAACTCCCTACCTCCCATGATGCTGTCTCTCTAACCTCTGCCTTCCCAAAACTCTGCAAGTCTCCCAGATTCCGAGGCTGTTAACTTCCAGGCATTTGATCCTATGTGATATCTTGGAGTCCTGCAAACACCACCCCTGCTCGCTCAGGGTATTCTGACCACTTAGAACGTCTTAATCCCGCAGAACACTTGGAAACCACAGAGGCACCCTCACCATCCCCAGACCCAGTGAGGCCCCAAGACAGCACTCTGACTGTGTGAGCACTCCCTGAGGGCCAAGAAAATAAGGGCCCTGTGAGGGCTCATAAGCCCCCCTGTGCAACATAGACACTAGTTTACTCTGAGCCTACGAACTGCCTTCTAGGTTTTTCAGCCTTAGAGGGTCCCAAGACACTCGGGCTCCCAGGACATTCTAGCCATCCACAGTTACTGAGGCCCCCAGTATATAGTACACCTGATAGCTCAGGACATTCCACCCGAAGAAGGGCACCCTGCCTGCTGGGTCCACTCTGACCTTGCAGAAAACACTGATCACACAAAATATGCTAAACATCCAATAAACTCCATCCCTTTAGGATGCTCTGATCCTAGCAGAACACTGTCTGGGCCGACAGTCTGAGTTCAAGTTCTGGAAGCAGCCCTTGTGTGTGACCAGGGGCAAGTTTTTAAATCACTTTATGCGTCACCTTCCTCACTTGTGAAATGAGTACTAGAACATTCCTTCGGTGTTCCAGGCCAGCAAAAACAATACGTGTCCAGCCCAGGGGTGGGCCTGGTCTCAGGACACAGGGTAATAAATAGAGCCAGGTTCAAGACTGGGGGCAGAAGCCAGTCTGACTTAACAGTGAGACCTTCACTGTTAAGTGAAACTAATATGGAAACTTCATACTGAGATTCGAGAACACAGAGTGGGTTTGGGGCTCAGTGGGGAGGGGTCAAGGCGGCTCATCCTTTAATAAAGCTTCTAGAAAAACTAGAGTCAAATGTCCTCTTTATCCTGGGTCGGAAGTGACCTAGAATGGTCTGAATGGCATTTATTGAAAATGTCCTCCTCTCCTCACTGCTCTGAAGTGTCTTCTGTTATAGATTACGGATTTGGGCACAGATCTGTGCCTCTGTTCTTATTTTGCTCCGTTTACACTTCCTGTTTATGCTGGCACCAGCACTGCTTGTCTCGGTCACTGTGGCTTTGTAGGTTTTTTGCATCGGGTAGGGCATGTCTTATCGCCTTGTCTTCCTTTGTCATAAGTATCTTGATTAATCTTGGCTCTTGGAATTTCCGTAGGAATTTTACAACCAGCTTGCTAAACTCCATAAAAACAAGCTGGGGTTTTGATCGGCAATACATTGAATCACTGTACTAAAGAAACATATTTCTTTTAAATAAATGTTTATTCACTCTCACAGTGGATGAGTCTAATGGCGCAGGGAAAAACGCTGTGTTCAAGCAGGCTTTGGACAGCAGGTCGTTCCGGAGTTTCCAGAGCTCATTAGCAGATACAGGGACTAAAGAATGTGTTTATCTTTTGCCTTTGTACTTAAAAAATCTCAAGCAAATAACCTTTGGGCCATACTTTCCTTCAGAAATATTTCTTCTGTCTTGAAATATTTTTGTGGCCATTTCTTGATTTTTGGCATTGTAAATACCTGACTTTTTCTGTCTTCCTGAAGACTGTTTTCTTTTTCCTTAAAGTCCAATAATTAACCAACCCATATCCAGGGTCCAATTTCTGCATAATTTCCCCTAAAATTCGATCTACTGATTCCTGACAATCTACTGGAATGCAAATATTGTCCAGACCTTCTTAAAATGAAAATAATGAGAAAAGAATGGCAATGGTGCAAACATAATACTCTCCCTTCCTTCCATCATACTCACCAAACAGCAAGAAACAAATGAAGACATTCAGTGATGCACAAATACATACATTTTTAAATTATTTAAGATGGAGCATTCACACTTCCTGGTTTCAAAACTTATTGAAAGCTCCAGCAATCAAAACTGTGGTACTGCCATGTAAACCAATTAAACAGAGTAGAGAATCCAGAAATAAATTCTCACGTGTAGGGTCAAATGATTTTCAGTAATAGTGCCAAGACCATTCTATGAGGAAAGG
The DNA here is from genome assembly GCF_004126475.2 of Phyllostomus discolor. Classification (NCBI taxonomy): domain Eukaryota; kingdom Metazoa; phylum Chordata; class Mammalia; order Chiroptera; family Phyllostomidae; genus Phyllostomus; species Phyllostomus discolor. The sequence continues at coordinate 1,665,340 of NC_040915.2, read as the reverse complement.
ACAGTTTTTTAAACAAATGGCTTTGGGGAAACCAAATATCCATATGCAAAAGAATGAAGTTTTATACTTACCTTACATGGTATACGAAAATTGATGAAATATGGATTGTAAACCTAAACGTAAGAGTTAAAAGTATCACTCGGTGCCCTGGCCCGCTGCCGTGCAGCCTTCTGTCAGTAGTGTCTGCAGTACCGGTCACGCCCACCCGATGGCGCCAGTGGTCCGACTGCCCCCAGCTCGGTGATCACTCCTGTGCAGCAAGCATCTCACACACTCGCCCTGTCCACATGGTGCCCGTGCTTTCCTCAGACCCTCCTATCGTGCCCCCCCCCACCCCGCCACCTCCCAGGATTGTGCAGACAGCCTTTGTGCCACTCCACCGGCAGCAGCCGTCCCAGCTCCAGCCACAGCCCGGTGCTCAAGAAGTTCAGTGCAGAAACCAGGGTCCAGCGTCCATCCAAGTCCAAGTGCCCAACATGCAGCAGAAGATGGAGTGGAAACAGGGGCGAGTCTGCACCCTTCCATTCCCAGACCCGGTCTGTGTGGTGCAGGCGAAGAGGCACGAAGCCAGGGCCATGCCCACAGGGAAGCAGAAACTGCAGTGTGTACGGGGCCACCTCCATCCAGGACTCCAGCTCCCTGGCTTCCCACCACGTCAGCCCCCAACCCGGGGAGTGGCTGGGGGAAGAAGTGGGAAGGAGGAAGCTGCTGTCAGGCCCCAGCCTCTGCCGTCCTCTGCCGCCCCCACCCCTGTCCCAAACCCAGGAGACCCTGCCATGTGCGTTTGTTTCCCTCTTACTTAGCTGGAAGATTGAAATGGTCCCCCACCCCTCCCCACGTTCATAACAGCTTCCTACCTTGTGCTCTTCCCCAGTGGTCTCTGGCATTCCTTCGTGTCCGGCCCTGATCTGTGGGCCTTCATTTCTTCAGGAAGCTCCCCCAGGAAGTGCGACCCCCCACCCGACACACACACACACAGTGTTCTGCAGGGCAGGATCCTGTGTGAGGGCTGGCACGTGGCTGCTGGCACATGCTTCCATCGCCACTAATCATTTCACATCTTGCCATGGGCTAATGGACTCTTGGACCCTTAAAAAAAGAGTTAATACTATAAAACTTCTAGCAGGAAATACAAGAGGAATGCTCCATTATATTGGATTTGGCAATGATTTCTTGGATATAATACCAAAAGCACAAGCAACAACCTCCTCGGTCCCCGATAAACTGGACTTTATCAAAATGAAAATCTTTTTTATGTCAAAGACAGTATCAAGATAGTGAAAAGACAACTCACAGAATGGGAGAAAAATCTGTAAATCATTTATCTGATAAGTGATTTATCTCATGCTGGTGGCACCCAGCATGAGCTACAAAGCTAGTAACAGATGGCTTCTGTATGTGCTGGGCTTGGAGGTGCCCAGGAGAGGCCAAGATGCAGACTGAGGCTGGCTGCCACCAATGCAGGGCCTGGGGCCACTATGCAAGTGTACGGGGCATCTGGGGCCAGATGCTGCTTGTTTGGGGTTTATAAATTGTTGAGTTTAGAAAAGTCTACAGCATGAGCTACAACAGGCCATGTGTATGGGAAAGCCATTGGACAGGCTTGGGTGGGCCCCAAAGTTGAGTGGTGTGGGGTCTCTGGGAATCACTAGGGTAGAGAAACAGTGTTAGCCAGACGGGTGGAGATTGAGCTGTGACACAGTCTGGTGACTCGGGGGCTCAGCAAAGGAACAACGGCCTCTGCCAGCACTTCTGTCTTGGAGAAAGCTGGTCCTTTCAGCCCTTACCCCAAAGCCAGACAATTCAGTTCCTCCCTGTATGTCCCTGATGTGCCTTTCAAGCCGCTGCTCCAGCGCTGGAGCTCAGAGCCAGTCAGTGCAGGTAAGTCCTTGCATTGGTCCTTTAAGAGGAATGCCTGGGACACCAGAAATCCTCTGTCTCACTCACCCACAATCCCCACTGGTTTTCACAGCCCAAAATTATAAGGACTTCTCTTCCTGGCCCCTGGAACCTGGACTGAGGCTGTGGGATTGGAACTCCTTGCTCCTCAGGAGGACCTCCATAGCTGAGATATCCCCCCAATTTTTAACTGCCACATGTGGGGGTGTGATCAGCCCATTCAGTGTCTCCCTGCTCCTCCCATCATTCACACCATGGTTTCTGCTTTCTATCCTTAGTTATAGGAACTCTGTTCAGGTAGATTTCAGGAAGTTCCCAACAATAATGGTTCTGTAGTTTAGTTGTAATTTTGGAGTGGTTGTGGTAGGATACGAGGACCACATTTACTTTGCCATCTTGACTGAAAGCTCCTATTATTCTTCCATTGATTTTTAAAATATATATATAAATATATTTTATTGATTGTGCTATTACATTTGTCGCATTTCCCCCCTTTATTCCCCTCCACCCCGCACACCCCCTCCCATCTGCATTCCCCACCTTTAGTTCATGTCCATGGGTCATACATATAAGTTCCTTAGTTTCTATATTTCCTATACTATTCTTAACTTCCCCCTGTCTATTTTCTATCTACCATTTATGCTACTTATTCTCTATAACTTTTCCCCCTCTCTCCCCCTCCCACTCCACCAGTAATAACCATGTGATCTCCATTTCTGAGATTCTGTTCCTGTTCTAGTTGTTTGCTTAGTTTCCTTGTGTGTGTGGGTTTTTTTAGGTTCAGTTGTTAATAGCTATGAATTTGTTGTCATTTTAGTGTTCATAGTTTTTATCTTCTTTTTCTTAGATAAGTCCCTTTAATATTTCATATAATAAGGGCTGGGTGATGATGAACTCCCTTAACTTGACCTTATCTGGGAAGCACTTTATCTGCCCTTCCATTCTAAATGAGAGCTTTGCTGGATAGACCAATCTTGGATGTAGGTCCTTGCCTTTCATGACTTTGAGTACTTCTTTCCAGCCCCTTCTTGCCTGTAAGGTTTCATTTGAGAAATCAGCTGATAGTCTTATGGGAACTCCTTTGCAGGTAACTGTCTCCTTTTCTCTTGCTGCTTTTAAGATTCTCTCCTTCTCTTTAATCTTGGGTAATGTAATTATGATGTGCCTTGGTGTGTTCCTCCTTGGGTCCAACTTCTTTGGGGCCCTCTGAGCTTCCTGGACTTCTTGAAAATCTATTTCCTTCACCAGATTGGGGAAGTTCTCCTTCATTATTTGATCAAATAAGTTTTCAATTTCTTGCCCTTCCTCTTCTTTTTCTGGCACTCCCATGATTCAGATGTTGGAGCATTTAAAGATGTCCTGGAGGTTCCTAAGTGTTTCCTAATTTTCTTGAATTCGTGTTTCTTCATTCTGTTCCGGTTGAATGTTTCTTTTTTCCTTATGCTCCAAGTCCTTTATTTGAGTCCTGGTTTTCTTCCTGTCACTGTTGACTCCCTGTAGATTTTTCTTTATTTCACATAATGTGACCTTCATTGCTGCCTGTGTTTTTTTTTTTTTATGCTGTTGAAGTACCTAGTGAGTTCCTGGAGAATCCAGATTACCAGTGTTTTAAACTGTGTATCTGATAGGTTGGCATTCTCTTTCTTGCTTAGTTGTATTTTTTTCTGGAGCTTTGAAGTCTTCTTTTATTTGGGGCATTTTTGTTGTTGTTGTCTCAGCACACCTGTCATGTAGTAAGGGGTGGAGCCTTAGATGTCCACCAGAGCAGGGCAACCCACTTAGCTGCACTGTGATGCTATATGTGAGGGAGGGTCTGAGGGGGAACAATGCTGCTTGCTCCACTCTGCCAGTTTTCAGTCGCTTCCCCTCCTTTCCACAATCAAATTGGTCCTTTCTGGTGCTGATTCCCAGTACATGGGTTTCTGTGCATTCTAGACCCTGTGGGTCTCTCCAAAGAACTCTCCTGTGAAGCTGGGAGTTTCTCCTGCTGCTGCCTCAACACCCCACAGGTGTTTTCAGTCAGAGTTTTGAGGCTTTATTTCCAGGTACTGGAACGCTGGGTTGAGTGGTCTGTCTTGCTCCCCAGTTGTTCCTCCTGGCTTATCTACACATGAATGTTGGACCACCCAGTCCACCAGTCACTGCCATGCCTAGCATCTTCTCCACCTGCTACCCATCTCCACCCCTCCTACCGGTCTGGATGAATGTTTCTTCTTTAATTCCTTGGTTATCGGACTTCATACAGTTCAATTTTCTGTCAGTTCTGGTTGTTTTTAATTTTGTTGTTGTCCTTCCTTTGGTTGTGTGAGGAGGCCCAGTGTGTCTGACCTCCATCTTGGCCAGAAGTCCCCGAGACTTTTTCTTATACAAACTACTTTTACATTGTTTTTTATTTTTATAACTGCTATGATCTATGAATTTTTCTATTATAAAATATTCCCATGTTGTGATTTATGCTTATATTTGGCTTAATTACTGTTTTATCTATAAATATGAATGCAACCATTTTTCTCTAATTTCTGCCTTTACCTAACATATCTTTGCCCAATTTCATATTTGTGGGGTTTTTTTTCAGATTTTATTTATTATTTATTTTTAGAGAGGGGAGGGAGGGAGGGGGGAGAGAGAGAGAGAGTGAGAGAAACATCAATGTGTGATTGCTGGGGGTCACGGCCTGCAACCCAGGCATGTACCCTGACTGGGAATTGAACCTGTGACACTTTGGTTCACAGCCCACGTTCAATCCACTGAGCTACGCCAGCCAGGGCTCATATTTGTATTTTTTTAATGTGGGATTTTAAAATTCATCTTTTAAAAAATATGCTTTGAATAATTTTTGTTTTAAATAGTATTCTTTGAATGACACACAAATAGAAACTAATACACACCCAACTTCCAGCCCACAGATACCATGTATTTGGATAATCACTGCACACCCCACACTCAGTGTTCCCTCCCTACCCCTTGTCCACAGGCCAGCACCTCCAGGCAGTGCCTCCAGTTTCCAATGTCAGGGACATAGTAACTATGACAAATTAAAACACAGAATTGAGGTTCTGCTATTAGTCATTACTTCTTAGCATACATTAACAATCAAACCTTGTATTTGATTTTTTGTTTTGTTTTGGTTTTGGTTCTTTTTTAAAACCTTGTGTTTGAAAGAAGGAGTTCAGGGTTTTGGGGGGGGGGGTTGTTGTTGTTGTTTTTTTAAAGATTTTATTTATTTATTTATTTTAGAGAGGAAAGGGAAGGAGATAGGGAGAGAAACATCAATGTGCAGTTGCTGGGAGTCATGGCCTGCAACCCAGATAATGTACCCTGGCTGGGAATCGAACCTGCGACACTTTGGTTCGCAGCCCGTGCTCAATCCACTGAGCTACGCCAGCCAGGGGCTGAGTTCAGGGTTTTGACAGCTTAGGATCACACAAATGGGAGTCAGTGCAGGGAACAGGGTACACAGAACAGAGGGTACACAGGGTACACAGGCTGTAAATCTCTGTGGGCCAGTATCTTCACTGGCTTCCCATTTTTCATTAGATAAATTCAGGATACAGATCAGGGGACCAGGTACATTTTGTCTGTGACATGGGCATGAGGTGTACTTGAGGCAGTGAGAAGTAACAAGTCTAAGCCCTAAGCTGACACCAAGATATTGGTGTCTGAACAAAACAGGAACACAGAAAGTTAGTGTGTGAGCCTCTGATGAGGAGCTGTGGGAAATCCACCCTAGGGATGCCCAAACAAGGCAGCTATTGCTGTCCTGGTCCCCCATGAAAGGCCTGATCTCCAGGGACAGAAGATCTGTTTATTTGCCCCTACTCAACAAAGCCAGGAAAGCCACAGTGTCAAACTCTCATGCCTCCTCCAGTGAGAAAAGGTTCCCGAATCCTCAGCCCTAGCTGAAACTTTCCCATCATCCAGGGTCAAACAAGGAGCCAGTGGGGATGATGATCCATGAGAGCATCTGACAGCACCCGAGAGTTGCCAGGTAAGAACTGGGAAAGCAGGTGAGGGCAAGGCTACCTCCCACCCACATGCACAGATTCACACAGGAAAAAACAGACACAGTGAATCCCTTTGAATCTAACCAAGTTCAAAGGGGGAACATCTCTTGATTGGACAGGTACAGGACTTTTTCCTGTCAGGATGTGGTGCCCATTGCAGAACAGAGCAAGCACATTTCTGAGACAGAAGCAGAAAAGCAAGCCATGGGAAAGGAAGGAGATAACTAAGGTTAGTGGCGCTAAGACCAGTGACTTCAGCTCCTCAAATCCATCCCAGAAGCATAGTTGAGAGCCACTCTCCATGTCCACAAAAGAGGCTACTCTGTTAGACAGTCAAGAGCCCCAATTCTGCCTCTAACCTCCACCTTTTCTCCAGCTGCTTCCCCATGTTCATCCACTGTGGTCACAATAAAGGTATTTCAGAGGGAGACTCCATGCATGTCACAGGGAGCCCCACCAAGGGGAGTCAGTTCGGCCCAGGATCCAGGCACAAACAGCCTCAGGGTTAATGTGCAGGAGTACGACCTCTCACTGCTACAGATATGGCAGATGTTTCAGAGACAGTCACACACTAACAAGGCTCACAAGAGGTTAATGCATGAAACTACACATCTACAGAAGTTACATAAAATAATATCATTGCCAAAGGGACTAGGAAGAGCACTCTCTCACTGTAAGGATGCTATCTGGAAGGTTAAACTAAAATTAAGAGGTGTGTGGTGGCTATCCAATCACAGTAGATGAATTTAGTACATGACCTACTACTCAGTATGGAATCTCAGCTTGTCGGGGTTTAAACCGTGAAATGATGGTATTTTTTCTTGTAACTGATCTTCTGTTGCTAGCTCTCATAAAAATGCCCTGGCCAGATTCCACCATTTTAAGCCATTGTATATTATAAAAACCACTCTTAGTGATTCAGTGGTCAAGAACATTCTAAAACGTCAATTGCTTGTGTCCCACTCTCCCACAGTGTTTTGGTGGGGAGGGGGTGAATGATGGTAGACATGGTCTCAGTCTCAGGCACCTCTTCCCCTGCACTCTTCTAGAATCAGCTCTTCCTGAGTTGGGGCAAGAAAGAGAGAGAGGAGATCCAGAAGGTATTACTGTTCTTGACCGCTTAAGGAAGCTGCCCTTTCTCTCTTGGTGTTGGCTGCTTTTCTGGCTGTCACAGAACATGGCAGGGACATTCAAGCTGGCTCCCTATGGGCTCATCACTGTGAGCTTCTCACCGAGGGCTCCCCAAGGACCCCCACGTGGTCTCAGGGGTGGGAGAGCCAGCACTCACTCAGCCTCTGTAACTCTGGAAAGCCTCACCCAAATGCAGTTCATTCTGCTGTGTCTTATCAATAGCATCTCCTTTCCTGGGAGGCACCACTTCACCTTCAGTATTGCAAAGATGTCCCAAGTCAGGTGCCTTCCACGAGCTCCAGCCAGCATACCGGAACCCCACACACTTTGTGATGACAAACAGCAAGTGCACAGGGCCCTTCCCTCCGTTCCACTCTCAGCTCTACCACCTCTATCCATTTTTTCTGCCCAGGAAACAAGGGCCATCAACAAGCCCATTAGCTAAGCAGACTTCTCCGACTCAGAAAATCAAATGACAGTCTCCCGCCATGTGAGCATCTCAGTTTTTTGGAGGAATTTTCTGGGTGCTTCCCTCTCTCAGATGGACACTAGAAAGCCCACTTTTCTCTCCTAAAGGCATTTGTTTGGAGAGCAGGACCAATAAAATGGTGCTGGTCCAGTCAAGATAGCATGAAGTATATAAAACAAATGGAGTCATTCATGTCAACCAAGATGGCCGTCAGCCAACCATGATACTTTGGATCAAGAGGGAAACTACCTAAGTCACCCTAGATGCATTTGGCAAGGGGTCACATGCAAGACATCTGCAGACATGATTGGAACAGCCATGTCTGCAGAGTGGGACCACCCACAGATAGGCTCCTGGGCCAACTCCACACTTGGCATTAGGGGTGTCAAGACATTTATCAAAAAGATCCAAAATGGGGGAGTACACCTCTCTCAAGGTGTAACTGAGCAGGTTCAGACCACTGCCAAGACAGCCAAGCCACACACACCAGAGTGTTGCTCCATGCCACGCTGTTCTCCCTTGGCATTGGCTGCTGGAGGCTCTGCCCTGCTGGACTGAAGATCCATCTGCCCACTGCCCACCTGGCTCCAGAGATTTCCCTTGCAAGATGCCGACACCTCCCTTGCCCACCTTGCTGTCTCCTGGACCCACCAAATGAGACTCAGGGACTTGGGTTCGTTATTCCCCACTGATTGCTGTGTCTGTGTTACAATTCTCTTAGATTGTTAAGAGTGTGAGTAGGATATTAATGTCTGTTGATGTTCCACTTTGAGTGAACCTGCATTCAATATGAGCTGAGTGAACAGCACAGTTACTGTGTGTGACTCTCGTCTGTTCCTTGGTGCCGGACTGCTCAGCAGGCAGCTCGCCAAGCAGTTGCCTGGCTGACTTATAGGAAAGACTGCATCACGAACATAATGTGCATGACAGTGTGGTGAGACGGCACAGTCTTCCATCACAATTGCTGCCCTGTCACCTCTCAGCCCCTCACCACAGTGACTTGTGGTTGGGGGCATTGTTGGCTGAGTTCCTGGGAGCACTAACTGCTCCTGGGAACTAACTGTTCCCAGTAAACACTGGTGGGAAGCGGCTAACCTTAATGCTGGCAGCTCTCTTAGAAGGATTTGGAGTTACTTAGAGCTTAGTGACCTTTTTTTGGCTTTATGCACAGTTCTCAGATAACAGGGGGAAAAACACTGCTATCCTGCTATACCTCTTTCACATTTATTTTAAATAAATGGTAGTTAATCAAAATATGGAGGTAAAACTGGGAGGAATTTTTAAAAAACAGCATTTTAATTGTTTTAGGACTGTAAATGTTATGGATCCTATCAATCTAATTCATCATTTTCAACCAGTGTGCCACAAGAATTCTTTGTTTGTTTGTTTTGTTTGTTTGTTTGTTTTAGAAAGAGAGAGGAAAGGAGAGACGGACAGACAGACATCAATTTGTTGTTCAACTTACTTATGCACTCAGTAGTTATTCATGTATACGCCCTGACTGGGGGGTCAAATTTGCAACCTTGACATATTGGGACACTCTAACCACCTGAACAACCTGGCCAGAGCTTGTAAAAAAAAATTTAATATATTTTATTGATTATGCTATTACAGTTGTCCCATTTTCTCCCCTTCACTCCCCTCCACCCTATACACCCTCTCCCACCCATATCCCCCCCTTTAGTCATGTCCATATGTCATACTTATTAGTTCTTTAGTTTCTACATTTCTCATACTATTCTTACCCTCCCCCTGTGTATTTTCAACCTACAATCTATGCTACTTATTCTCTGTACCTTTTCCCCCTCTCTCCTCCTCCCACTCCCCTGTTGCTAACCCTCCATGTGATCTCCATTTCTGTGGATCTGTTCCTGTTCTAGTTGTTTGCTTAGTTTCTTTTGGTTTTACTTTAGGTGTGGTTGTTAGTAATTGTGAGTTTGCTGTCCTTTTACTATACATGTTTTTTCTTTATCTTCTTTTCTTAGATAAGTCCCTTGAACATTTCATAAAATAAGGGCTTGGTGAAGATGAACTCCTTTAACTTGACCTTATCTGAGAAGCACTTTATCTGCCCTTCCATTCTAAATGAAAGCTTTGCTGGATACAGTAATCTGGGATATAGGACCTTGTCTTTCATGACTTGGAATACTTCTTTCCAGCCCCTTCCTGTCTGTAAGATCTCTTTTGAGAAATCAGCTGACAGTCTGATGGGAACTCTTTTGTAGGTTACTGTCCCCTTATCTCTTGCTGCTTCTAGAATTCTCTCCTTCATTTTTACCTTAGCTAATGTAATTATGATGTGCCTTGGTGTGTTTCTTCTTGGGTCCAACTTCTTTGGGGCTCTCTGAGCTTCCTAGACTTCCTGGAAGTCTATTTCCTTTGCCAGAATGAGGAAGTTCTCCTTTATTATGTGTTCAAATACGTGTTTAATCTGTTGCTTTTCCTCTTCCCCTTCTGGTACCCCTATAATTAGGATGTTGAAATGTTTAAAGATGTCCTGGAGGTTCCTAAGCTTCTCCTCATTTTTTCTGAATTCTTATTTCTCCATTCTTTCCTGTTTGGTTGGTTTTTTTCTTCCTTCTTGTCCACTCTATTGTTTTGAGTCCCAGTTTCCTTCCCTTCACTATTGGTTCTCCGTGCATCTTCCTTCATCTCTTTTATGGTAACCTGCATTTTTTCATCTAATTTGAGCCCAAAATCAACCAGTTCTGTGAGCTTCCTAATCACCAGTATTTTGAACTGTGCATCTGATAGATTGGCTATCTCTTGGTCGCTCAAAAGGATGAGTCCTGGGGCATTGATCTGTTCTTCTGTTTGAGACATGTCTCTCTCTCTCTCTCTCTTTTTTTTTGGTCTGGTCACTCCTGTTATGGTGAGAGGCGGAGCCTTAGGTGTTCACCGGGGCTGGGCACCCCAGTCACTAGATTGTGACGTTGTATGTTGGGGGGGGCGGTCGGGGTGGGGCGGGGGGGAGGGAACAATGGCAGTATCTCCGTTCCCCTGAGACCTCAGTTTCTTCTCTGGGATCCTGGGTTTTGAGCTCTGCCCTGGTCCACAATCGCCGCCTCACTGGGTCCACCAGCTGCCGCTTGTGTACTCAGGGTCCACCCGCTGCCATCTTGTGTGCCCCAGATGCCTTATGCACTCCCAGTTGCCTTATGCGCCCAGTTCTCTCTGTTCTCCACAAGCCGTGTGCACCGAGAACGGTGCCTGGCTGCTCCTCTCTGTCCCTCCTACCCGTCTGGATGAACGGGTCTACTTCAACTTATTGGCTGTCTGACTTCCACTCAGATAAATTCTCTATCAGTTCTGGATGTTATTCTGCCTCTAAATTGTTGTTGTTCTAATCTTGGTTGTGTGTGGAGGTATGGTGCGTCCACCTATGCCTCCACCTGGCTGGAAGTCCCGAGCTTGTAAGAATTTTTAAAACATGCAATCCTTGACTATTTAGCCAGGGACACTGACTTCTTTCCCCAAACTGTCAAATAAAATAATGACAACAGCCAACACAACAATACCCATCTAGTGTGAATGAATCACAATTATACCTATCTTTTTGTTGGATCACCAAATAATATATTTTTGGTGTGCCACAGAATTTTAGTAATAAGTTTATGTGTTAATGTGTCATCATCTCATGTTTCTGAGTCTCAGTTTCTTTCTCCGATTCCCCTCACCACTGTCTCATAGAAGATGGACAGAATTCATTCATAGGATAAAAAGAAATAATGTATGTAAACATACTTTGTACATACAGATATTCACTAAATGTTAGTGAAATCTCAATTAAGCTGGATGTAATCAAAAATAACATATTAAATTTATACAAATTCACTGGCTATTTCAGTAAAACTACCTTTAGAGAATCATCTAATTGTAAATTAATTCTCAAACAATGATAAAAATAGTGTCACAAAATCTTTTTTAAAACGTGACATATTATTACCATCTCATCTAATTTTATATTTGAAGTAATATTCATTAAAAAATAAACTTTGGATCCACTATCATTAAGGAAATTACAAGTCCAGTTAGTGAAATTGCTCCTTTTACTTTTCACCACATTTCCTCTGCTACAGACATGGACAGAGACAACCAGACTGGAGTCACAGAATTTCTTCTTCTGGGACTCTCTAATCAGCCGGGGAAGGAACAGGTTCCTTTCGGCTCGTTCCTATGTATGTACCTGCTCACCATCATCGGGAACCTTCTCATCATCTTGGCCATTAGCTGTGACAGTCATCTCCACACACCCATGTACTTCTTCCTGGCCAACCTCTCCTGTGTGGACATCTGCTTTTCATCAGTCACCATGCCCAAGATGCTGGTGAACCACATGGTGGGAAGCAAGTCTATCTCTTACGTGGAATGTATGACCCAGATCTACTTCTTCATCACTTTCATCAACATGGATGGGTTCCTCCTGAGTGTGATGGCCTACGACCGTTACAATGCCATCTGCTGCCCACTCCAATACAACATGATCATGAGGCCCCAACTCTGTGTCCTTCTGGTGGCAGTGTCTTGGGTCATTACAAACCTGCATGCTCTCCTTCACACTCTTCTCATGGTTCGGCTCACATTCTGTTCCAACAATGTTGTCCACCACTTCTTCTGTGACCCCTATGCAATTCTAAAGCTGTCCTGCTCTGACACCTTTGTCAATGACATGATGGTCTTCACTGTGGGTGGGCTGATATTTCTGACACCATTTTCATGTATAATCATTTCCTATGCTTACATTCTCTCTAATGTACTAAAGCTGCCAACTGCCCATGGACTAAGGAAAGCCCTGTCCACATGTGGATCCCACCTCACTGTGGTCTCCCTCTTTTATGGGGCAATCCTGGGGGTCTATATGCACCCTTCATCCTCCTACTCAGTACGGGACATGGTGGCCACTATCATCTTCACCGTGCTGACCCCCCTCGTCAATCCCTTCATCTATAGCTTGAGAAATCGTGACGTGAAGGAAGCCTTAAGGAAACTAATTATTGTTAGGAGAATTGTTTTGTCAAGATCCTAGTATTAGAAAATTTTAGAGCTAAAAAAGCAATTGGAAGTCAAACACTTCTTTTTCAAAAGAGAAACTGAGGCCCAGATAGATGTGAAATTATTCCATGACCATTTCTGTAATTCATGGTCATGACCTTATTTTAAAAGGAGGCTGACAGGTGCTCTGAAGTCATAAATTCGTTCATTTGACACCTATATAAAGGGCTGATCCTATGGCCCCCAATATGCAGATGAAAACTAGGCCAAGACTTAAGGGAAATAGATCCAAAGTGACACCTGGAAGCATTTTTTAAGGATGAGCATAGCAATGTTACATGGTACTGGCCACCACTACAGTGTGGGACTTGCAAATGACTGAGCAATGGACTTGTTAGAGGCAGCTGCTCTATGTGCTCTCCCACATGAAAAGTGAGGAAGCCTGTTGAGAGTGGTGTGAGTTCGAGAGTTCAGACACAGGAAAGGCAGAAAGCAGCATATGTATGCCAACTAGAGGCACACGTGTCCATGAAGTTTCACAGATCTCACGCCAATGATCTTCCTGTGCATAATAAAATATACCTGACAGTACTAAATTATTTCAATATGTCAAAGACTATCTTTGTATTACATTACTTAAGTCTCTTACTCCTTATGAGGTAATATGACAAATATTTCCATTGTAGAAGATGAGAAAATTGGGTCATAGAGAAATTAACTTGTCCAAGTCCATAAAACTATTAACTATAGAAACCAGAATGGTCCTGACCATTTTCTTTTGAGGTATTTGATTTTCTTTTTTACTTCTTATTGTTAATTTTATTATTTTTAAGTTGCATATGGTAACTTGAAAATATTGCTCCTTTTGGGGGCATATAGTTCTATGAGCTTTAAGACATTTATAGATTTGTATAACCAACATAGGTGTCAGGACAAAGAACAGTTCCATAAACTTACAGTCAAGATAGTGAAGTAGGTAAACCTTGTGCTTGCCCCCTCCCGTGGTCACATCAAAATTACAGCTAGGTTATAGAATAACCACCCTTCAGAAAAAGCTGAAGACTAACTGAAAGATACTCCTGTAACTAAGGATGTAAAGAGGAAGCCACACTGAGACTGGTAGAAGGGGAAGAACCAGCAAAATGAGCTGATTCCACATCCATGTGTGGTGATTAAGAACAGGGAGGGATGTTTTGGCTCTGGAGGAACTGGCTGAGGAGTGAAAGTCCCAGATTAGAGCCCCAGTGCTAGAAAAGAACATCCCCACAAATTCTGGCTGAGAGGATTGTCAGGGACTCCATCGGGTGAGAGATGGAGTGATGCTGTAGACCCAGGTGTCCTCTTAAAGGGTCTGAACACAGGCTCACTCAGTCACAAAACCTTGCCTTAATCTCCAGCAAAGGGACAGTTGCTTGAAAACCACATAGGGAATATAGGGAGAATTGAATTATCTGGCTTCAGTGTAAGGGATGAGGTCCAGCTCTTTCTTGGACTGGTATGCTGGCACAAGTCATCGTTTCATTGCTGAGTCCTTCCTCCACATAGCCAGCTGGTGCACACCCAGTCTGAGTTTCCACTATCCTGGCCAGCATTATGCCCTACTACGGTGATTCTCTGAGACCACAGCCAACCCACTAGCATGCTTTCAGTGGCTATTATACAGCATTATGGCTTCAATATGCCCTGTACCATGGCTAAGTCGCTTCAAGCCCAGATGTTTTAGAATGGGGCCTCAGTTCTCAGCATAGCATGTGCCAGGTGCCTTGAAGCCCAGTACAGGGAGCTATCAAATGCAGATCATTTTTTAGATCCTATCGAGTGGCTCTGGGCCAGGTACAGGTAGCAGCAGACCTCGGCCTGCACTCAGCTCCTCCTAAAAGACCCCAGAACTAACATAGCAGAGCACCACCCTACCAGTTCCATCAATTACATCAAAAGAGTGTACTTGTAAGATACGAGAACTCTGCTAAAGCCTGTCCCAACCCATGACATCAGCTCTTACTCAACAGCTCATCAGCTATAGTTATATCCAGGATTCATTGCCAGACAGTCTGAAGGTCAATCTCACCTGATTATGTGCCAACAACAATCAAGGTTCAACTGTGACAGGAGTGCCCACACAACCCACACAAGAGCCATCTCTGGAGCACCTGGCTCAGGTGACCAGGGTGACTGTACTACTGGGCATCACAGGACACATAGTAGTACATAAGACCACCCTGTCAAGAGGGGGGACTTACTTAGCAGATATATCCAATACACAGGGGGAAAAAAACCCCACAGGATGGCAACCAAAAGTGAAAAGACAAAGAAACATGTACCAAATAAAAGAACAGAAGAAACCTCCAGAAAAAGAACTAAACAAAATGAAGGCAATCAAACTACCAGTTGCAGAGTTCAAAACACTGGTTACAAGAATGCTCAATAAACTTATGGAGAAAAATAGTTGAATTCAGTGAGAACTCACACAAAGAGATAGAAACCATAAAAATATCAGTCAGGAATAAAGAACACAATAACTGAAATAAAGAATACATTAAATGGAATCAACAGCAGATTGGGTGAAGCAGGGGGTTGGGTGAACAATTTGGAGAAAGGGTAGGTGAAAATACCCAGAAGAGATTGGCATGAAATATTCAAAGTGATGAAAAGCAAGACCTACAACCAAAATTACTCTTCCCACAAAGCTATCATTTGGAATTGAAGGATATATAAAGAACTTCCAGCCCTGGCTGGCATAGCTCAGTGGATTGAGCGTGGGCTGCGAACCAAAGTGTCACAGGTTCGATTCCCAGTCAGGCCACATACCTGGGTTGCAGGCCATGGCCCCCAGCAACCGCACATTGATCTCTCTCTCTCTCTCTCTCCCTCCCTCTCTCTCTCTCTCTCTCTCTCTCTCTCTCTCTCTCTCTCTCTCTCTCTCTTTCTCCCTCCCTTCCCTCTCTAAAAATAAATAAATGAAATCTTTAAAAAATTAAAAAAAAGAGCTTCCCAGACAAAAAAAGAAAGAAAGATAAAGAGAAAACTAAAGGAGTTCATACCCTCAAAACCGACATTATAAGAAGTGTGAAAGAATTTTTTTAAAAAAGATAAAGAAGAAAAAATATAAATAAGAAAATATGGTAAAAAAAAATACTCTACTGACAAAGGCAAACACATGATAAAAGCAGTGGTTCACCAACTATAAAGCTAGTACAAAAGCGAAAAGGCAAAAGCAGAATGATCATTTGTAATTATTAGAGAAAATTAACTGATACACAAAAACACATGCATGAAAGAAGCAAAAACTAATGACAAAAACAAATGTAAAGAGAGTGAGAATATGGTGGTGTTTATAGAACATGTTCAAACTTAATCATCAACTTAAAATGTACTGCTATAAACATAGTTTGGCATATATGAAGCACATTGTAACCACAAACCAAAAATCTACAAGAGATATAAAAAAAAATAAAGAGAAAGGAATCCAGTCACAACAATTCAGAAAGTCACCAATGTACAAGAGAAGAGAGCAAGAGAATAAGAAAGGAATAGAAAAGAACTCAAAACAAGCAGAAAACAATTAATAAAATGTAATAACTATAGACCTATGAATAATTACTTTAAATGGATTAAATGATCCAATCAAAGGACATATGGTGGCTTAATGAATAAGAAAACAAAGCTATATATATATGTTGCCTACAAGAGATCTTCTTGAGATCTCCACTCTAAAGTCTCCACTAAAATGGGGAGACAAGGAAACTGCCCCCAATCAAAAGGAAAGGAAGAATCCACAGAAAGAGTGCTAAATGAAATACAGGCAAGTAAACTATCACATACTGAGTTTAAAACAATGGTTATAAAGAAGCTCAATGAACTCAGTGAGAATTACCAAAATCTACAGGGAAGCTACAAGGAACTTATTGCAAACTACATCAGCATGAAAAATGACATAGAAACTATCAATAACAGCAAGGGAGGAAAGGAAGAATTCAATTTCTGAATTGAAGAACACAGTAGAAAGACTCAAAAGCGGGCTAGATGAAACAGAGGATCGAATCAGTGAGCTAGAGGACAAGGTAGAAAAAAAATTCCCAGAAAGAGCAAGAAAAGGAAAAAAGACTCAGAAAGAAGGAAGAGGGGTTAAGGGAACTGCAGGATAACATGAAATGTAAAAATATCTGTATAATAGGGATAACAGGAGAAGAGGAGGAGCAAGAGATACAAAAACCTGCTTGAAAAAGTAATGATGGAGAACTTCCCTAATTTGATGAAAGAAAAAGTCATGCAAGTCCAGGAAGAACAGAGGGTCCCAATCAAGATGAGTGCAAAAGGACCCACTCCAAGACACATCATAATTAAAATGGCAAAATTCAAAGACGAAGAAATAATCTTAAAGGCAGCAAGGGGGAAACAGGAAGTGACATACAAGTGATTTCCAATAAGGCTAGCAGCTGACTTTTCAATAGAAACACTAGAAGCCAGAAGGAAATGGCAAGAAATATTCTATGTAAAAGCAAAGGCCTGCAACCAAGACTACTCTAACCAGCAAGGCTCTCATTTAAAATGGAAGGCAAAATAAGGAGCTTCCCAGACAAAAGAAGGCTAAAAGAATACACCTCCCCCAAACCAGCATTGCAAGAAATGCTAAAGGGGCTGTAGAAGATGAAGAAAGAAAGTGTGAGAGAGAAACACAAGTACAAAGACAAAATGTCAATGAATAAGTACCTATCAATAATAATCTTAAATGTAAATGGTTTAAGTCCTCCAATCAAAATACACAGGGTAGCTGAATGGATAAGAAAACATGACCCAGACATATGCTGCCTACAAGAGACCCACCTGAGAACAAAAGACTTACACAGACTGAAAGTGAAGGGCCAGAAAAAAAAATTCCAAGCAAATGGACAACAAAAAAAGCCGAGGTAGCAATACTTATATTACACAAAATAGACTTCAAGACAATGGCCATAAAGTGGGACACAGAAGGACACTTCATAATACTCAAGGGAAAAATCCATCTAGAAGACATAAACATTGTAAACATATATGCATCCAACATAGGAGCACCCAAATATATAAGGAAAATCTTGGAGCACTTCAAAAAAGACATAGTCAGCAACACACTTATAATAGGGGATTTTAATACCCCACTATCAACAATGGATAGATCTTCTAAACAATATATCAACAAGGATACTGTGGCACTGAATGATACACTAGATCAAATGGGCTTAACTGATATTTACAGAACTTTTCGTCCCAAAGAAAAAAAATACACATTCTTTTCAAATGCACCTGGAACATTTTAAAAGACAGACCACATTACAGAATACAAAACAAGCCTCACCAAATTCAAGAAAATTGAAACCATATCAAGCATTTTCTCCAACCACAAGGGCTTGAAACTAGAAATGAACATCAAGGAAAAAATTCAAAAGCATTCAAATTCATGGAGACTGAATAGCATGCTATTAAACAATGAATGGGTTAAAGTGAGATCAAGGAAGAAATCAAAAAGTTTCTGGAAACAAATGAAAATGAACATAGAATAGCCTGAAACCTATGGGACACAGCAAAGGCAGTCCTGAGAGGGAACTTCATAGCAGTACAGGTCTACCTAAAAAAGACAGACACATTTCAGATAAACAGCCTAACCCTACATCTACAATAACTGGAGGGACAACAACAACAACAAACAAAGCCCAGAGTAAGCAGAAGGAAGGAAATAATCAAGATCAGGGCAGAATGAAATGACATAGAGACTAAAAGAACAATTCAAAGGATCCATAAATCCAAGAGCTGGTTTCTTGAAAAGATAAACTTGTCAAGCCTTTAACCAGATTCAATAAGACAAAAAGAGAGGGAACTCAAATAAATAAAATCATAAATGAAAGAGGAGAAATAACAATTGATACCACAGAAATACAAAGAACTGTAAGAGATTATTATGAACAGCTACATACCAAGAGATTTGAAAACCTGGGTGAAATGGACAAATTTCTAGAAACATAATCTTCCAAAACTATGTCAAAAAGAAACAGAAGGCCTGAACAGACCAGTCAGCTAGTAAAATTGAAGCAGTAATCAAAAAATATCCAGCATACAAACCTCCTGGACTGGTTTCACAGGACAATTCTACAAAACATTTAAGGAAGAACAAACCCCTATCTTTCCAAAATATTCCAAAAAACCCAAGAAGAGGGAAAACTCCCACTCTTTTTATTAAGCCAGCATCCTTCTAATCCCAAAACCAGACAAAGACACAATGGAGAAAGAAAACTAGAGGCCAGTATCACTGATGAACATAGACACTAAAATATTTAACAACATACTGGCAAACTGCACCCAGCAATACATTAAAAAGATCATACACCATGATCAAGTGGGATTCATCTCAGGGATGCACAGATGGCACAATATTTTCAAATCAATAAATGTAATATATCACATAAAGAAAAGGAAAAACAAAAATCACATGATCATATCAATAGATGCAGAAAGAGCATTCGATAAGATACAGCACCCATTTATGATAAAAACACTCAGCAAAGTGGGAATAGAGGGAGCATTCCTCAACACAATAAAGGTCATATATAAGAAACCTACAGCCAACATCATACTCAACAGGTTAAAGTTAAAAGCTTTCCCCCTCAGATCAGGAACAAGACAAGGGTGTCCACTTTCACCAGTGCTATTCAACATAATATTCAAAGTCCTAGCCACAGAGATCAGACAATAAAAAGAAGTAAAAGGCATCCAAATTAGAAAGGAGGAAGTAAAACTGCCATTGTTTGGCATGACATGATACTGTACATAGAAAACCCTATAGACTCCATCAAAAACTACTCAACCTAATAAGCAAATCTGGCAAAAACAGCAGATACAAAGTCAATATTCAGAAATTGAAGGCATTTTTATACACCAACAATGAAATATCAGAAACAGATTTTAGGGGGGAAATCCCATTTGCTATAGCAACAAGAAAAAGTACCTAGGAATAAACCTAACCAAGGAGGTAAAAGACCTATCTTCAAAAAAACTACACAACACTGAAGAAAGAAATTAAGGGAAACAAATAAATGGAAGCACATACCATGGTCATGGAGTGGAAGAATTAACATCATCAAAATGTCCACACTACCTAAAGCAATTTATAGATGCTTGGTATTGCTAGGCATCAGAGAGATGCAAACTAAAACCACAGTGAGATACCACTTTACACTGGTCAGAATGGCCATCATAAACAAATGGACAAACAACTGCTGGTGAGGTTGTGGAGAAAAAGGAAGCCTAGTGGCCTAATGCACTGTTGGTGGGAATGTAGACTGGTGAAGCCACTGTGGAAAACAGTATGGAATTTCCTCAAAAAATTAAAAATGGAACTGCCCTTTTACCTGGCAATTCCACTGTTGGGATTATACCCTAAGAATCCTGAAACACCAATTCAAAAGATTCTATGCACACCTATGTTCACAGCAGTGTTACTTACAATAGCCAACTGCTGGAAGCAGCCTAAGTGCCCATCAGTAAATGAGTGGATCAAAAAACTGTGGTACATTTACACAATGGAATACTACACAGCAGAAAGAAGGAACTCCCACCCTTCGAGACAGCACAGATGGAAATGGAGAGCATAATGCTAAGTGAAATAAGCCAGGTGGTGAAAGACAAATACCGTATGATCTCACCTGTAAGTGGAACCTAGTCAACAAAACAAACAAGCAAGCAAAATAGAACCAGAGACATGGAAGTAAAGAACAAACTGACAGTGACCAGAGGGGAGAGGAGAGGGGAAAGCAGGAGAAAGAAGAGGAAGGGTCAAGTGGTGGAACAGGTATAAAGGACCCATGGATGAAGACAATAGGGGCATGGGAGGATTGAATGTGGGAGGTAGGGGTTGGTAGGGCAGGGAGAGTAATAAGGGGGAAATGGGGACAACTGTAATTTAACAATAATTTTTTAAAAAAGAAAAAAAGGAAAATTGGCAGAGGACCTAAATGGACACTTTTTCAAAGAGAACAGATGACCAACAGACATGAATATGCTCAAGGTCACTAATCATCACAGAAATGCACATTAAAGCCTTAACAGGATATCACCTCACACCTGTCAGAATGGCTGTCATCAGTAAATCAACAAACAACGAGTGCTGGCAAGGACGTGGAGAAAAGGGAGCCCTCATGACTGATGGTGGGTTGTGCAGCCACTGTGGAAAACAGTATGGCGATTCCTCAAAATATTAAAAATATAGCCCCGGCTGGCGTAGCTCAGTGGATTGAGCACAGGCTGGGAACCAAAGTGTCATAGGTTCAATTCCCAGCCAGGGTACATTCCTGGGTTGCAGGCCATAATCCCCAGCAACTGCACATTGATGTTTCTCTCTCTCTCTCCCTCCCTCTCTCTCTCTCTCTCTCTCTCTCTCTCTCTCTCTCTCTCTCTCTCTCCCTCCCTCCCTTCCCTCTCTAAAAATAAATAAATAAAATCTTTACAAAAAAATAGAACTACCACACGACCCCACAACCCCAATTCTGGGTATGTATCTGAAGAAATCCAAAACACTAATTTGAAAAGATATATGCACCTCTATGTTCATTGCAGCATTATCTACAATAGCCAAGATCTGGAAGCAACCTAAGTTTCCATTGATGGACTACTGGATAATGAAGATGTAGTACATATATACAGTGGATATTACTCAACCATAAAAAAATGAAACTTTACCATTTGAAAAAACATGGATGGACCTAGAGGGTATTATGCTAAGCAAATAAATCAGACAAAGACAAATATATGGTTTCATTCATACAAGGTGGGACAAAAGTAGGTTTACAATTGTTCATATGGAAAAATAATATAATAATAAACAGTAATACAAGAATAAATTGGGTTTAGCATACTCACAACTCTAAACCTATATTTTCTTCATCCTATATGTGTAATCTAAAACAAACAAAACAGAAGGAAACTTATAGAAACAAAAAACAAACTGATGGATTCCAGATAAAAGGGGTTTAGGGGCTGGGTAAAAACTGTGAAGGGATTAAGAAGCACAAATTGGCAGTTACAAAATAGTCATGGGAATGTAAGTTACAGCACAGTCCATAAATCCTAATAACTCTACATGGTGTCGGGTGGGTACCAAACACTGTGCTGTATGCCTGAAACTAATACACTGAATGCCAATTGTAACTGATAAACATTTTAAAATGAGAACAGTTGTATTGCTCCAAAAGTCCCTCATGCTGTCCCTGTGTAGTCAAGCTCTCCCTCCTCTCCTAAACCATCAGCCCTTGATATATTCCCCACCCCCAGAGTTCTGCCTTTTCCTGAATGTCATGTAGATGGATTCATAATGTATATAAATGTTTCGACCTTGTTTTTCTTTTAGCTTAATGCCTGTGCGATTCGTCCATGTTGTTGTGTATATCAATAAAGTGTCCCTTTTTATTGCTGAATAGCATTCTATTCAGTGGATAAAACTACTACAGACACGTATATAGGCTTTGTGTTACCATTTCTCTGGGGAAATACCCAGAATATTCATGGGTCACATATAACCCTACATTTAAATTTCTAAAAAAAAAATCACCAAACCATTTTCCAGAGTGGCTGTAAAATTTTAGAGTCCCACCTATAATCTGTGAGAGGTCTAGTTTCTCTACATCCTCACCAGCACTTGGTATTGTCGCTGTGTAATGGTATTTCATTGGGGTCTAAGTGTGAAGGTTTCTAATGACTAAAATATTGAGCACATTTTCATGTTTTAATTTGATATCTGTCTTCACTGGTGCAATCGATGTCTGTTGAAATATTTCGTCCATTTTTGTTAGATCCAAAATTATTTTTAACGGAGGTATTTTCACTTATTAAAAATGAGTTTATTAAAATAATGAGCTTATTTCACATATATATGTTTGTCTTCCCACCACTTGCATTGGTCTCGCTACCATTACTGCTGTGTTCTGTCATAACATTTGGAACATACAGAAAAGCAAGCGAAGGGTGGAGTTTCATCCTTACGCACTAAACAGACATTCTGGACAACGCATTCTTGGCAATGGAACTTGGATGTTTATTAGACATGGTAGAGAAAGTTCTCGGTATGCATTATAAAAAGGACAGCCAGATAGACAGCACACTGTTGAAAAGGTTATACAATTCTGTCCATGGCTTGTTGTACCTCGCCCAAAGTTGTGGAGAGCAGTGGTTTCCGTTCTGTTCACCAGCATACTTCCAGCTGCGTACAACTGGCTTAGTGCACACACTTTCGGTGAATGGCTGGAGCGGAACCTCCCCTTCCCTACCGAAGACCCGGGAACCCAGGACTCTGAGAAACACGGCGGCCGCCAAGTTCGGAAGCAGGGTCTAGGGACCCGCAGACTCGCCAGTGCCCCGCCAAGCGCAGAGAACTACACTTCCCAGAATCCTCGGGTCCTGGCATGGACTACACTTCCCAGAGTGATTAGCGGCCGTCCCTGCCCAGCCCCCTGCCCCGCCCCTCCTGGACCTGCCGCCCCAGTGAGAGGCTTCCCCGGCCGGAGACCTTCGGGAGTCTCGACGGGAGGCCGCCCTCCGGCCGGGGAAGTTCCGGAGTCCTCCTCCCGCGGAGGCACGACCCCGGCAATACCCGAGGCCTGGGAAAGGTGAGCGGTGGAGGGTTGGCGGGGTGAGGGAGGGAGGACCGGGGCCTCGGGAGGATGCGCGGCGGCACAGGCCCGAGAAGCACGAGCGGGGCCTTTGTGGGCGCGAGTGGGCCAAGCGCCGGGCACCCCAGCTCTGTCCGGCTGCCCCCCTGGAGCTGCCCTGCAGGCGGGCCCTTGAATGCGGCACTTCGCCCCCGTTGCCCCAGGCCCCAGCTCCCCTCCGTCTTCCTCTCGACCATTCCCAGCTCGCTCCCTCCGGACCCCTGCCGCCCGGCCCCTGCCGGCCTTTGAGTCCCCTGCCGGCCCTTGAGAGGAAAGGTGTTTCCTCCCCTCCCAGCGGCCGCTGACCTGCCAAGGGAGCCAACGGGCCGAACGATCTCTTTTCCGCGAGAAGTGAATTTCTGACTTCCCCCAATGGCAGAGTCGGGACTTTGACCCGGGTCTTTGTTTTCTTTGCCCACTGCTCCTAAAGCAGCCCCCTCCCCTCCCTGGGGAAGCGGATGTTTACCCTTTTCGAAGCAGTTTTGGGTAAACCTCTGGAAATTGAGTCCTTGACAGGAGGGAGGGGCCCTGGGTGGGAAAAGCGTGTGGGGGAGAAAGTTGTCGCCAGCGCGCTGAGGCCAGAGAGGACGCGCCTGAGCCGCGGTGGGAGTCCCAGGCGTCGTGGCTGGCTGTGTGAGCGCGCGCTGCTCCCACTCCGCCCTCAGTTTCCTGGTCTGTGAAGTGGGGGTGCTGAAGGTGCCCGCAGCGCTGGGGGACTGAACGGGGCAGGCGGGCTTGGCTCGCAGCGAGGCCCCAATTGGCTGCTGCTGCTGCTGCTGCTGCTGATCGGTGTTAGGTCCTCTCCGAGCCAGGGGAAGGTTGGCACCCGCACCAGCTGGCCCAGCCCTTCTCCCTGGTCCTGCTTGCTCCTGGTTCCTCCTGAGGTGTCTCTCGGAGGGCATGTGGGGCATCCTCAGGTGGTCTAAGGATTTGAGAGCTGCTGATTCTGGGGGCGGAAAGTGGAAGGGGCGTCTCTCTCCTGGCTCCCGTTCTCTTCTCACAGGTCTGCCTTCTGCAGGTTCTGCCCGTCCTCAGGGGGAAGAGCAGCGAAGGAGGACATGGCTCCTGAGCAGAGGGAAGCAAGCTGTCAGGTGAGTTCACTGTGTCTCAGGTCTTAGGGACAGGTTGCTGTTGTTGTTTATTTGTTTTTGTTTGTTTTCCGTTTTCGCTCACACTGAAATTCTCTACCCAGTGCAGCCTCCCCCAGGGTTTGGAACCCAAGTCCTTTTTCCTTCGGAGAGTTGTTCCACCCTGGAGGATGGTGCGTTCTGTGGTGAATGCTTGCCTCCTCCCCCAATCCATGTCTAGCAGTCCCCTTTTCTTTCTGAAATAGACATACTTTTTTGCATTAATCTCAACTCAGTGCATGATTACTAATTTGACAGGTAAGATGCCACACACCTTATATCACTTGGGGCAGAACAAACATCACACTCCACAGAGTTGCTTCCTGGCCCTACCTCCTTAGCTCACCCACACCTCTCTCCCTACCCTTGTCAGGAATACTTTCCTTTTTCTTGCTACCCCTAAGAGCCCTGGTGATACCTTCCCCAGGCTTCTCCAATCCATAGTTTTAGTTTTTTACTCCCTCTTAACTTTGCAGATTGTGTGCCTTGCTTCTGCAGCTCTTGAAAACTGATCTTGACCAGCTACTTTCATCTTTCTGTGTGGGAATGAGGGAGGGGCCCCATACTGTGAGCCAGGGCTTGAATGCCTGATTGCCCTGTTGGAAGGGACACTGTTGGAAGGCACAGGGTTGGAGGTCTGTTGGCTCCTCAGGAAGCAGCAGGGAGGGTCTCGTGGGATGTTGGCAGTGGAAAGGCAGTGTGCACAGTGGTTAGAAAGTGGGGCTTTTGGGTCAGATGGCTGGGTTTGAACCCATGTCCTCTGCTGCCATTTATGAGCATTGGGCAAATACCTCCACTTCTCCTTCTCTGGTTCTTCACCTGTAAAATGGGCACAGGGATTGGAAACTTTAGATCAAGGCCGGGCAAAATATGTGGTTGTCATGGTAGCCGAACCACATTTCTCTAGCAACAATAGCATTAGTATCCATAGAGAGAAACTGCTTTGCAGTGTCCCTAGGACTTAGAGGATGCTTGTCCTTTCTTCACTCTTCTTCATCTAGCTATAACAGGTAAAGCTGGGCCCTGTCCTGGGGGCTTTACCTTTGTTCCCATTCTCACAGCAGCGCAAGTCAAGCAGCCTGAATTCAAACCCAGGTACGTGGCGCTCTGCATTCCCACTTGCTGTCCCCCAGCCACTGCTCTGGTGAGCTTTCAGAACCAGGGCAGGCCCAGCCCTGTACTGCTAGGCCTCTGGACCCACAGCATCTGGTGGTGTTTGACCTTAATTGACTGCAGCTAGTGCCTCCCACTGCACAGGTGGGCCACTTGCTCCTGAGGCTTTGCCATCCATTCCGACAGAGCCACGTCACTGTCTTGCCCAGAATCTTCTCCCCCCTGCATGTGAGTGAACCCCGTCCTTCATTCTCCCTAACTTTGCCCACTGCCCTAACGTCAGTACTGCCTGGACCGGGTGGAAAACTCACTGACAGGACACTGATGACCAGGGAGAGAGTACACTGAGTACTGGATTAAAAAGAAAAAGAAAAACATTAATGATTGTCCTGCCTCTGTCACCAATAAGTGAGGTGGCCTGAGTGTTGATTGCCCTGGACCTGGCGTCCCTCTCTCTAAAGGGGAGGGCTGAAGGCAAAGGCGGCCTTCAGTCTTTTCCAGCCACACTTTTTCTGTCATTGCGCAAGTTACTTCATGGGTTTTTCTTCTCTACCAGTTGGATTGTAAGTTCTTTTGAGGACAAGACCATTTTTTGTATTCCCGCATATGCCAGTAAATTACCTCATTACATGTATTGCTTGCACACTCATTTTAAAAATTCAGAGAATAAAAAATACATGTATAAGGAAAAAATTAAAATCACTCTTACCCACCCTGGCTGGTATGGTTCAGTGGACTGAATGCCAGCCTGTGAACCAAAGGGTCACCAGTTCGATTCCCAGTCAGGGCACATGCCTGGGTTGTGGGCCAGGTCCCCAGTAGGGGGCATGTGAGAGGCAACCACACATTGCTTCTCTCCCTCTCTTTTCCTTCTCTTCCCCTCGCTAAAAATAAATAAATAAATAAAATTTTTTAAGGTCACTGTTACCCTAACATCTGGAGATCATCATTATCGCCCCTTTGGTGTGCATCCCTTGGAATCATTTTTATGAACCTTTATCTATGTATATATGTACATATGTTTGTATTTTACCATTTTAACTTTTTATTGTGCAAAAAGATACATAAAATTTACCACTTAAACCCTTTTTGAGTGTATGATTCAGTGGCATTCGGCACATTCACGTTGTTCTGTAACCATCACCACCCTTCCCCTCCAGTAAATGGAGGATCTCATTGATTTGCTAACCTGTGAGGTGGGTGCTGATGGGCGGTTCTGCAGAGTGGATTAGAAGGGCGCCTTGGACACTCACCTGGGTTGGGTGTCCAATTCCATCTCTACCACTGAGCAGCTATATGTGTTGATTTATAATATAAAATACATATTTGGTCTTTATCCCAGTTTCTGACACATAGCTTCCAAAGCACTTCTAATTCCCTAAGTGATTGGTAATACTTGGGTTTTTTATCTGAAATAACTTTAAGGCAATAAAGATGAAATTGTTGTGTTTCGTTATTCCTAACCAGCCCTTTCAGTCACACCAGACTTGACATGAATGAGGTGACCTGAGGACTGGGGCTGGTTGCCAGACAAACCAACCCTGATTAAAAGGTTGGGACTTTCAGCCTTCCGCCCCATGGCCTGCCTGTGTGATGATTTCGTCAGTCATGCCAGTGATTTAATCCATCGTGCCCTCCTAATGAAGCCTTCATAGAAACCCAAAGGGACCAGGTTCAAGAGCTGCTCAGTTGGTGGAAGTGTCACCCAGCAGCACTTGAGGTCCTGTGCCTACTGCTGCCATCTGGGCAAGAATTCCAGAGGCAGAGGTTTGGTGCTAAAGGAAAGGGGTCTTTATTCAAGAGCAGTTACTGAATCCTGTCGAGTCACAGCTTCAATCACTTAAGCCTATACTCCAGCACCTGAGTTCTCCTAGCTTTTCCCTGTTAGTTTTTAGTTCTTTTGTTTCTATAGGGTTAGTTTACAAACTAGAAACAATGTAATGTACAGAAACTATGCAATTTTGGAACAATGGAAGGCTTCTGACTCAGAGCCCGTCTCCTCTAGAACACCCAAAGAATAACCCTGCCACTCTCTGCCGGGCCAGCCCAATCCTAGGCTGTGCCTGGAGTTCCCTCCCATCCAAAATACTGTCTGTTGGGAAATGCAGGCAGCTGCAGCACCATCATCCAGGCGTCCTCAAGGAAGAAGAGCCTAGAGTCTAAGGCTGAGAGCCAGCTCAAGAGTCAGAGCTCTCCCTGAGCCACAGAGCCAGCCCTCTTTTTATTTCCATCGGCTCTAGAGGCATTCAGCCTCTCAGCCAGTTCTGTCCTAGACTGTCCACAATTTTCTCGCAAACTCCGATGGCCCTCCCTGCTTCTCCCAGGTGATCTGAGTTCTCTTAATCAGATCTCTGATTCAAATGGAGATTCTGGGACAGTGGCACATCTCCTAAGAGGGTGTGTCAGCTCCAGTCCCCTTTCCCAAAAGCCTGCCCTGTGCATCTCGTTGGCTGTTGCAGCATTATATTCTTTTATAATAAACCAGTAATCTGGTAAATAACTTGTTTTTCTGGATTCTGTGAGCCACTCTAGCACAGTAACCAAACCTGAGGAGTACGTTGTGGGAATCTCTGAATAAGCATTTTATGATAACCCACCTACCTCCCCACCGCCCCCTTCTTCACTCTGTGACGGGGTCCTGGTGCGCTGGGGTGGCTTGTCGCGGCAGGTGTCAGTGACGTTCGAGGATGTGGCCGTGCTCTTTTCCCGGGATGAATGGAGAAAGCTGTGTCCATCTCAGAGAAGCTTGTACCAGGATGTGATGCTGGAGAACTACAGTCACCTGGTCTCACTGGGTGAGGATGCTGTCCCCGTGGTGCAGAGTTTAGAAATGGGGTAACTCGGCACCAACTTTTCTGGGTAGAAGCTGTGGGTCATGAGAAACTCTGGCCGAGTTTGGCCTGAGGATTGCATGATTAGCTCTCCAAAAACAAATAGGAAAAACCTTTCCCCTTTATAGGCATGGAACTGCCCCACGGGTGGCACAGTCTGCAGTTACATAGTGGAGATCACCTCCCACTTCAGGCATCATGTTCCCATGTGACTCTTCTGCGTTTGGTGGCTCAGCTCCCAGCAGAAAGTGTTCCTCAGCCTTCTTCACTGACCTGCCACTTGCCTTTCCCAGTTCTCTTTTCCAGTCCAGAAACTGGGGTGACTTAGCACCTGCTTTCCTGGATAAGAGCTGTGGGTTTTCTACTAAACTTTCACTGAGTTTCACTCAGAGACTGGCCTTACGGGATCTTTACAAGTATATCCTAAAAACACACTGCCCCGTGTACATGGAGTTGCGGCATGTGTGGGAATGGAGGAGGTGGTGTTGATAATCATCCCCTGCACTTTGTAAAATTACACATTAGAAGTTTCTTCATGGTTCAGGCATTATTTCCTTGCAACGATTTTTTTTTTTGTGGTTTCTTTGCCCTTGTCAGTGGGGGGACTTTGTTCAGTCCCCGGACCCTCCCCATACCCACCACCTGCCTTTCCCACAGTTTCTGTAACATATTCGGCTTTTTTTTTTCAACCACTCTTCGGTCAAGGGTCATACATAAATAGACAGTAGTCTCGACTTTGCCTGTGACCTAAAGCTTGCTGACCACTGCCATCACAAAAGGGAATGAGGGAGTATTTTCTCCTTTTAAACAAGCTCCTTGGTACATGGTCCTTTCCATAGATGCCTGCTAGCGAATTTTATTTCAGTCTATACACGTAATGCATTCTACCTTCTGTAGGAAGCCAGTGGCACCCTCTGAATCAAGGCTGCATGTTTATGTTGTTTCCCTACTATACCACTAATTATTACATGGCCACGCCCTGCAAGTCCCTTCCTTTCCCTAACATACCTTTCATGTCATGGGGACACAACTTGAGCACCCCACTGAAGCTTTTGTGCCCTCCCCTCAGTTTTCCACTCAGATCTGGGATAGCTCTTTGTAGCAAAACAAAACCAAGTCTTTTCCTTTTTGTCTGTGAGCAGGACTCCCATTTTCCAAACCCAAAGTGATCTCCCTGTTGCAGCAAGGAGAAGAGCCCTGGAAGGCAGAGGAGGAACGTCGCAGACACGCCTCTCCGGGTGAGTGAGGCTGAGGGGCCCAGGCATCCCAGCAGGCAGCCAGCAATCTGGCGAGTGGAAGGTGTGGCATGGGAACGACAGTCGGGAAAGTGTCCCCAGGGTCCTCATTCCACAGGAAGTGCTGGAGAGGGATGCTCAAGGCACTGAGGGATGCACTGAGGGATGCACTGAGGGACCCCAGACACGAGTGTCCTCTTTTTCCCCAGTAATCACTTCACAAATGAATCCATCAGGGTCTCTCTTCTCGCCCTTTCCTGTTTCAGAGGAGGGCAGCATTCTCATATGTTCATTCTGCAAACATGGTATGTTGAAGCACTCGCCAGTAGTTCGTTCTGACTGAGGCCTAAAGTGTGTGCTTGGGGGAACATTGAGACGAGGAGAGAAGCAACTTTAGGAAGCTTGTCAGGGGCTCTGTTATAACGTGCTTTGGCACAGTGGTTAGAGATGTGAGCCATCCAATGGGCGACCGCAGAGGAGTTTAAGCAGAAGAATGACATGGTCCTTGATACTTTAGAGAAGTTGGTCTGAATGAGAAACAGTCAAACGTCCTTCAGTAAAGGCACCACTGAAGCTGCGGTCTGTCCCTGCTCTGCCACACGGTCAGAAAGAGAGCACCAGGTGTGAACAGAGCTCCCCCCACAGCACAGCAAGTTCTGGAGCATTGCTGTGGCGTGTCAGCATTTGTGTTTGAAGAAAAGTATGTGGGTGTATGTCTACAATATAACATGCAGGTAAGTACAGAGAGGACAACTAAGGGCATAGCTTAGCTGGTAACCGTTACATTTGGAAGGGGATCGAGAATGGGCAGGATAAAAGGGGACTTCATGTACATGAAATCTGTTGATTTTCACATGGAGAATGATCCATGAAGTTCTTAGCAGCTTGATATTAGTAAGAATGAGCAGTTTGGAAGCACTGCAGGGGATGGATTTGAACTGAGGCAAAACTAGACGCGGGGAGTTCCCAGAGACTCAGGCACAAGGTGTAACTGGGCCTGGAAGGAGGCGTGCAGCGGGGTTCAGAAGGGAATGGGAAGGGTCCCTTGTTAAGGGTACAGGGCGAGTTTTGTGTGGCGTGGGCCCATTTGAGATGAGATTGAGATACTCTGGCAGACACTGCCCACAGGCAGTTTAGGGCACACCCGGTTGGAACTCAAAGGTCAGGGAGCCATTAGTGCAGAGGTGGCATCGGAGGCCCTGAGCTGACCAGGCAAGGGAACAGAGCAAAAGACAGCATCCTGGGAACATCGATGAGGTGGGTTGGGAAGGAAGCATCGGGAGAGGAAGGGGAGAAGCAGCTGTGGTGGAAGCTGGGGACAGAAGGATGCAGGCCCTGCACCGTCTAGTGGGAGACACATGCTGGGGAACCGAGCACACACAGTGTGCGGGGTGGCAGGTTCTGGCCTGGACCTCCTGGGAAGGTACAGAGTGCTGAGAACGCAGAGCAAGGGGTGTGGGTGGCCAGGCTTCCCTGAGGATGTGGAGTATTTCTGACTGGGAAAGAATGTGTGTGCTCGTCCAGAGCCAGGGGCCAGGTTTTGCAGACTGGAGCGAGCAGAGCGGAGGGTGTCAGTCCTGCTGTTGGATGCGGGCTGAGCCAGGCCGACAGCCAGAAGGAGCAAAGAAGCAACCCTTCCCCTCTGGCGCCTCAGGCCCTCTGCTCTGAATGGGTGTCTCCTTTCCCGAGTGACATAAGCCTTCTTTGGATGAAATGAACAGGACATGAGACTGGCTACGTGCAGATGGGACTGGGCTTTCATTATTTTCAGGCTAGCCATCTGGGAGCAACCCTGGCATTTTTATTCCCTCTCAGCACCCAGCCTGCAGAACATCAGCAAGTCCAGTCCTGTTAGTATTTCCGTAATGGTGTATCCTGGTGAAATCATCCGCACCCGCACCCCTTTCTCACCTGCCTACCTACAGTGTCCCCCTAAATGGTTTCCCTTCTTCCTGCTTCCACTTGTGCCCCACCCCTCTGTCCTCTGTGCAGTGGGTAACTTGAGCATGCATTTTCCCTGTGGCTTTCTGTCATGAGAGGATTAAAATTCCAAAGTCCTTGCTATGGCATATAAGGCCTTAACATGATTGGCCCCTACCTTCTGCTTCGGTCTCCTTTACACTTTTGGCTCTTGCTTATGCACCTGAGCAATGCAGGTTCTTTGCTGGTCCTCTGAAGTCACCACACTTTTGTGTTCTGTTTTGTTTGCCAGGGAAGCCTTTCTTCACATATCCACATGGCTTTTATTATTTACTTATTTATTATCTGTCACTTCATTTCCCCCCTTCCCCTCAACACTCAAGCACACATTCCAAAGTGTAAGTTCCAGAACTCTGTCTAAAGTCATCACATTGTCTACATTCCCTAGAATGTTACCTGGCCCATGGTAGGCCCTTAATAACTATTTGTGAATTGAAAGGATGTCTACAGCACATGCAAAGATAAAGAAATGTGAAAAAGCATGGAGTGGTCCAGAAACTGCACATGGTTCAGCATACCTGACAAGAAGCCAGGGGAGGGAGATGACAAAGGTGACCAAAGGTCAGGTTGTGGAACACCTCAATCACCACATTAAGAACTCTGGATCTTGTATTTAAACCATTAAAGATGAGCTGGAGGATCTAACGAAGTTTGCAACATGATGAGATATACTGATTTAAAAAGAGGACTCTAGCTACAGTGTGGAAACTGAATTGGCAGAGAGCAAGACTTAAGACAAGGAGACTGTGTAGGAGACTGTGGGAGACTGCAGTGAAGCGTGGGAAGCAAAACGCCGCAGGTGCCTGTGCCCAGGTGCTCAGGGCTCTAGTGAAGGTGGGCACTAAACTGTAGGCTTTACATACAGGCCTCAGGCAGGATCTCTGACTTTACCTTGTTACAGGCCAGAATCCGAATTGCAGAATTTTACTAAATTTACTAAACCCAAGAACAAGTGTACTCCAATTTTTTATGTGCATGGGACTGACTTCCATACTTTCACCCAATAATATATTGAAATTTGATCATTTAATTTTTCAAGACTTAGATGGAAAAGGAGCTAGGAAGTTGTTGGACAGAAAGTGAAAAACTCCTCTTTCCCTTACAGTAAGTAGTAAAGATATGGGTGCATATAAAATTAATCAAGGAGGGAGTATAGTGTGAAAAAAAACCCGAAACCCTAGGGAATACTAGTTTTAAAGAGGGAACAGGAAAAGTTATTCATGAAGGAAACTGAGAAGTGAGTACTGATAGAAGAAGAAAAAAGGAAAGTACAATACATCGTGCTCACCAAGGAGAAGGCCTGTGTACATAGGTAAGAAAGTTAATGTCAAATAGCAATCTCAAATACAATGAGATACAAAGGGACCCTTTAAGTGGTTACCTCTAACACAGGAGAAAATGTCAAGCTGTGTGCACGACCATTCCCTGTCAAAATTTAATATTCAATGAATTGTGTTCTTACCCAGTTTTAATATTTATTGAAATCAATTCTTTTTCTAAAAGATTTTATTTATTTATTTGTAGAGAGTGAGAGGGAGAGAAACATCAGTGGAATGAGATACATTGATTGGTTGCCTCACCTGTGTCCCCAACTGGGGACCTGGCCTACAACCCAGGCATGTGCCCTGACCAGGAATCAAACGAATGGCCTTTCAGTTTGCAGAACAACACCCAACCCACTGAGCTACACTATTCTGGGCGAAATCAGTTCTTTCTTTACCATTCTATCATGTTAGTTCTTTTTAACCTTTTTGTATTTATACCTACCTTATTCTTTTTGTAAATTTATTTTTATTTTATTGTTTTAGAGAGAGGGGAAAGGAGGGAGAAAGGGGAGAGAAACATCAGTGTGAGAGAAGCATCAATCAGCTGCCTTCTCTAGGTACCCTGACCTGGGGCCGAACCCACGACCCAGGCTTGTGCCCTGACTGGGAATCAAACCCAGTGACCTTTTGGTTTGCGGGACAGTGTACAACCAACTGAGCTACACTGGCTGGGGCTATGCCTACCTTATTCTTGATTTTTGACTCCTTTCTACTTTGCTTGTACTGTCTCATGCTTGATCCCTGAGCAAGCCTGCCTTCCTAGCTTGCGAGTTTTGGCTTCATGTCTACCTGTAACTCCTCTATAGATTAATTCAGTAATGCCCTCCTGTTTGAACTGGCCCTGAAACCCTCCTATCACTGTGTAATGCACTGATCTGTAAGGCAACTTGTGTGTGTATAAAGTTAATATATAAATAATTGAGGCCATTTGACATTTTTCAAATTAGGAATATATAACTACTTAATAAGGAAGATCAACAAAACTCTTGTATATATTTTGGATGCCTTCAGGAAGACCTGAAGGTAAATAGGGCATGCTAATTTGTTTGTGGAGAACCCTTACAGGAGGAAAGGGTAATATTTAGATACATAATGTTTTTTAAAACACTGGTAAGTGCTATAATAAGGGGAATGAACTATGGAAACTCAGAGTCAAGAAAAGACTCGGAGTTAAGTTTTCAAGTGAATCTGAAGGATACAGAGGAATTTCCATGAGGGAAAGGGAGGAAGCCTTTGCAGGTTAGGAATGATTACATAGAGAAGAGAGATGTCGTGAAGATAATGTAAGAGTCTATCATGGGCTTTGGACTCTGATCTCAGACTGCCTTTCCCAATTCATGCTCCTTCTCTCTATTCCCCAGTTCTCTTGGTCACTCACACTCACCCTCTTGTAAATGGGCTTGTTTTATTACTTTTTTCTACCCTAGTACTTCAGCTCTCATTGATTATTTCTCTGTACTGCTTAAATTTCCTAAAATTTCCCTTTAATTATTTTTGGGCGCAGATAACTAAGAACTTATTTGAATATCATCAATATTTATCTGTTCTATACAATTTGGTTTCTATAGCCAAATGCTATATCACATGAAACATCTTGGGTTTTTTCCCCCTCCAGGACAGAAGAGCAGTAATAAAACTACCAAGTCAACTCAAACGCAAGATTCTTCATTTCAGGAGCTGGTAATGAAAAGATCCAAAAGTAATGGACCCTGGGACTTCAAATCAGAAAATCCCTGCACATATGAAAACAGATTAGAGAGAAAGCAGAAGAAAAATGAGAGTGTTCAGATATTTTCAGTCACCCAGAAAAACATTCCTACTGTAGAAAGAAGACATAAAAATACTGAATTTGGCCAAGGCTTCAGCCCAAAGTCAGTACTTATTAGGCAACAGATGGTTTCTAGGGAGAAAACACCACCAAAATGTGAAATACAAGGAAACAGCTTCATAAAGAATTTAAATTTACTTAATCAACCAAAAAGCAACACAGCAGAGAAACGCTATAAATGTAGTATATGTGAGAAAACCTTTATTAACACTTCATCCCTTCGTAAACATGAGAAAAACCATAGTGGAGAGAAATTATTTAAATGTAAAGAATGTTCAAAAGCCTTCAACCAAAGTTCAGCTCTTATTCAACATCAAATAACCCATACTGGAGAGAAACCCTATGTATGTAAAGAATGTGGGAAAGCCTTTACCCTTAGTACATCCCTTTATAAACATCTAAGAACACATACTGTGGAGAAATCCTACAGATGTAAAGAATGTGGTAAATCTTTCAGTCGAAGGTCAGGCCTTTTTATACATCAAAAAATCCACGCTAGAGAAAACCCCTATAAATATAATCCAGGTAGGAAATCATCTAGTTGCAGCACATCTCTTCCTGGGTGTCAGAGAATTCATTCCAGAAAGAAGTCCTATTTATGTAATGAATGTGGCAACACCTTCAAGTCCAGCTCATCCCTTCGTTATCATCAGAGGATTCACACGGGAGAGAAGCCTTTCAAATGCAGTGAGTGTGGGAGAGCCTTCAGTCAGAGTGCATCTCTTATTCAACATGAGAGAATTCACACTGGAGAAAAGCCCTACAGATGTAACGAATGTGGAAAAGGCTTCACCTCTATTTCACGACTTAACAGACACCGAATAATTCATACTGGTGAGAAGTTTTATAATTGTAATGAATGTGGTAAAGCCTTAAGTTCCCACTCTACACTTATCATTCATGAGCGAATTCATACTGGGGAGAAACCATGTAAATGCAAAGTATGTGGGAAAGCCTTCCGACAGAGCTCCGCCCTCATCCAGCACCAGAGGATGCACACTGGAGAAAGACCCTACAAATGCAATGAGTGCGGGAAGTCGTTCCGGTGCAACTCGTCCCTCAGCAATCACCAGAGAATTCATACTGGAGAGAAGCCGTATCGCTGTGAGGAGTGTGGGATATCTTTTGGCCAAAGTTCAGCTCTGATTCAGCACCGGCGGATTCACACGGGAGAGAAGCCCTTTAAGTGTAACACATGTGGGAAGACTTTCAGACAAAGCTCCTCACGTATTGCCCATCAGAGAATTCACACTGGAGAGAAACCCTACGAGTGCAGTACATGTGGGAAACTTTTCAACCATAGGTCATCTCTTACAAATCATTATAAAATTCACATAGAAGAGAACGCCTAGAAAGTAGACTTACATGTGTGAAAGCCTTAAACCAAAGCTTACGAGAATACATGACAGTGATGGAGTAAATGTGGTGCATACATAAAAAGCCTTTCTACAATTTAGTCATCAGATATTCAATTCCAAGGATAAGTCTTGACTACCTAATAGACCATGAGGAAAGTGGGAAGTGTTCGTGTCTGTCAGACACTATTAAAACAACTTGGAGCGGATTCACAAGAGGAGCACTGACTTCGGGCAGTTGTGAAACAGAAGAGTCCTTTTATCTCGACAGCAGTGTACACTAGATACCATTCGTGATTGTCAGTAATATCTGGGCTGGGGTGGGGTGTGTACACTGGATTTCTCATTTAAAATAAACTGGTAATGCTTGTTAAAATAACATCTTAATGGCATATAAAAGATGTGATCTAAGAAACTATACGTTTTTAGAGAGAAGGACCAAATAAAAGATACAGAGAACTGTAAACTACCTCTCAGTTGCTGGGGTTTGTCCTTTTCCTGACCTGATGTCAAACTTTGTGCATGGATTTCATTTAAAAATAGAAATAAAGGTCCGTTTTCTTCCTTTGTTCTAGTAATTGCAGTGGGTTTGGTATTTTCTACCCAATTTGTAATTCTGTTCTCAGAATATTTTTCTCTAAAGTTATTGTGAAAATACACCTGCCTTACACTGTGAACTTTCATTTTAGATATATCAAGTGGAAAATGAACAATTATTTCAAGTTTAAAGCTATTAATATTTATTTATTTATTTGCAACAGAGGAACTGGCAAAAGTTTAATGAACCTTAACATCTGTGCCAAAATACTGAAAGGTGCAGCAATAGTTTCATGATATAAGAAATATGTTATCCTTACTTGGTGTTCTATAGTGTCAATTTCAGGAAAACAAAAGGAGCACTTAGAAACAACTCAGTAGTTGCTTTTTGTGTTTTTGTTTTTAATCTCAGCTTTGAGGCAGATACTATACTGCATGGCTGGGAGGTTTAAGAAGACATAGGCTTTCAGGAAACCATGAATTGGGGGAAGTGGTGGGGAACTAGCAGATGAGTAAGCAAATTATTATGTCACAGTATGTAAATACGACTTTTAGCAGGCAAATAGGTAATTTGGGACAATATATTGCAATACAAGAATGTGGAGGTTGCACAGAATGAAGAAAGAGGAAATTGAACCTAGCCCAGCAAACCTGGAAATGTGAGGTGATGCTTTCCAGAGGCGTGGCACCTGAGCCAGGGTTTGAAAGAAGAATAACTTTCCAGAGGGGGGGATAAGCATTTCATATAAGGAGAAACTGCATGTGTAATGACACCTTTGTGAAAACTCAAGTGGAACAAATGAGCAAGAGAAGGACATGTTAAAAGTTGAGCAGAAGGCAAAGGCCACATAATAAAAGACCTAGTTGCCATGCTGAGCAGTTTGCATTTTATTCTGAAATTAATGGAATTAAAGGTTTTAAGCAAGGGAAAATGTTGCGCCAACAATGTGGAGGATGAAGAAGGCCAAGTAGGTAAATACTGTATTTGCCTCCTTCCATGGCCACATCAAAATTACAACTGACTCACAGAACAACCACCTTTGAGCTAAGGAGTGAGAGATCCCAGCCTCACATCAGGTCCCCCAGGCTAGGCTGCCAGTGCCAGAAAGAGCCCACAACATGTAGCAGTGAAAATCAGCCAGGACTCTGTCCAAGTGAGATGGAAGACTGCTGCGGCCCTCTTAACAGTTTCGTGTTAAAGGAACATGCACAGACTGACTGCCTGTGGGACTGAATTGCTCTAAGCTCCAGTTCTGGTGCAGCAGACCTAAAGGTGCCAAGGACATAAGGGAGGAAACAATTGTCTGGCTGGAAGGTTGGGATAAAAGGCCAGTTCTGTCCCAGATAGAAGTGCTGGAAGACACCCCTGTTCCTTTGTTAACCCTTCCCCACAAACACAGATAGGTGCCCTAACTGAGTCTTCATCCATTTGGCTAACAAGTGCTCTCCCCACCAGGGTGATTCCCTGAGACTTCACCACACTCAACCCTCCCACCAGCCCAAACCTTTTTCAGTGGTTGTTCCTCAAAAGCTGCTGACATTGTGCCACTCTGGATTTTCCTAAAATCTCTCAAAGGTCCAAAAATCCCAAACAGGCAGTGTCTGGCCTTGGCATGCTCAGTACCTCTTGCTAAGTGGCCCCAAGACTGGCATTAGCAGCAGCTGGCCTCTGTTCACAGCATGGGCAGCTACAAACCTCAGATCACTTTGTAGCTCCTACCAGGTGGCCCCTGGCCAGACATAAGCAGCAACTGACCTGGGTCTGCACCCAGGAAGTTCTCTCATGAGGCCTCAGAGCCAGCACATCTGATGGACAGCTTCAGGCCACACCAGAGCACCACCCAATTACCGCCACAGAAAACATCCTAAGTGTGAACTCTGCAGGCACCAGGGCCCTGCGAAAATGAATTCTGATCCCTGGGGTCAGCTGCTGCACAACAGCTAGACCAGTCTTCACAGCAAGATGGCCTCAGGGTCACCCCACCCACAAAACACCTACTATATAAGGCCACCCTTATATGGGTGGTCCAAGACTGGGAGACAGCAGATCTACCTAACACATAGAAACAAACAGAGAGAGGCAGCCAAAATGAGAAACAAGAGTGTCCCAAATGAATGAACAAAGCAAAACTTTAGAAAGGACTAAGCAAAGGCAAGCAATGTACAAAATGTGGAGTTCAAAACACTGATATATATGGATGCTCAATGAACTTAGGGGAACAGCAGATCATTTCAAGGAGAATATACACAGAGAAACCATAAAAAGGGATGAAGCTGAAATGAATACAATAACTAAAATTAATACATCAGATAGAATCAATAGTTTACATGAGAAAAAAGACCTTTCAAAGCTGCAGTATGAAACATTCAATATCAAAAAATATGGAAACTTGATATAAATCAGAATAGATGAGTATTAACCATTAAAACTGAGATAGGTGATTAACTCAACTATAAAGATACAAAGTTATAAATGTTCTGATTAAAAGATGTAAATGAAAATAAAATAATCATGGCAGAAGTTGTACTTGTTGTCCATACTGTATCTCATCACCATCATTTTCATCACCATAAATCTTTTCACAGAATACTCACCAAATATACCAGGAGTATTTTCTAGTCTGTGAAGGATAGGGGTTAGCTCTTCCTTAAATGCTCCAGGAGTATTTTCTAATTCTAAAATTGCAAATGAATTTTAAAGTGCTAGGGTAAAATACTGCAATAAGATAAAACTTGTTAGTTAACTTATTACAGAAATTATTAAAGCTCTAAAGTGCCTTATGCTTTTACAACTTAAAACAAGCTGTAAGTGATCCAATGGAGAAAAAAATTCCTTTTCCTTGTGCACTTTTTCTCATGAAAGAGTCTTGCTTAGAAGACTTGCAAGTAAAATCCCTTTCAGATAAAACATCAGAAACAATATACATTTTTTTTTTGCAGAAATTTACTCATTGAGTTGAGTTAATGAGCAAAATGCCCTGATTTGGGTAAATTATACAAATGCAAATTTTAATGAATGTGCAAAAGTCCAAACCATTTATTCAAAGTTGAAACAAAATCTAGAGGGTTTTATGGAATGTGTTGGTGGTCCTACCCATATTTTGAATTTTTGCATAATTCTGTACAGACATGTGATATCCTTTCTGTTGATATTGCTGTAACTAATTCAGCATTTAAACATTTAAGTTAAAGGGTTTTGTGATTTGGTTTGCATTGAATAATCTTCAATTCTCCAGCATTCAAAAACTTGGTTGGACTTCCAGTTTTAGCTACAACATATAAACAGCATGGAAGTCATCACTCCTGACAATGAGAAAAATCTGGACAGCTGAAAACCAATGGCTTTTATCTTCTTGAGAACTGAAGTTGCTGGGTACACAGAAACCCTGAAATCTGGAGAGATGGGCACACCCAGAAGACAGTCAAGATCTGCTTAGCTGGAATAGAAGCCACTGCAGTAATAACCTAATACAAATGTGTAAACATTAATTTTGTTGAATTGCTAAAGGTTGAGTGAGAACTAGCTTGAAAGTGAGAAATTCTTGGGGGCCATAGTTTTAATGGATCTCCCATTTCCATCTCCATTAGCTCTGAAATCCCTTCATATTTACATGGTGGTGATCTGAAAAATACCCCCTCAGGGTTCTAGCAAGGAAAGGATAACCGTTGTGAGACATGCCCAGTGTCATCTTTACCACAAAGGGCTACTCTCCACGGTAGCATGAGGCCCAGAGCAAGTTCTCCCTTCTGTCTGAGTAGGGGGAAGACAATGGCTTGCCCACTGGCCAACAAGACTCCAATTTCTTGGTGTCTCCATGTGTATATTTGGGTTTGAATGGCACCCAGTCAGTCCCATGCACATTTTTCTAGAACTCTTTTATCATACTAATATATATGTAACAAAGTTTAATATCTTAACCATCCTTAAGTGTCCAGTTCAGTGGCACTAAATACAATTATATTGTTTTACAACCATCACCAGTACCCATCTTCAGAATTTTTCATCAACCCAAACTGAAACTCTTTACCCATCAAACAATATCCATTACCCCTCCCTTCAGGCCGTGGTGACCGCCATTACACTCTCTGTATCTATAAACTTAACTATTCCTAGTTAACCTCATATATATGGAATCATACAGTATATGTCCTTTTGCGTGTGGCTTATTTCACTGAGGATGGTGTTTCTAGGGTTCGTCGATGTTGTAGCATGTATCAGAATTCCTTTTTAAGGCTAATAATATTTAATTGCATGTATATACCACATTTTGTTTATCTCCTTGCCTATTGTTTTTCATAACTTTTAAACTTTATTTTTCATTTATAGTTCACATTACTATTTTATATTAGTTCTACATGTATAGCATATTGGTTAGACAATCGTGTAGTTTACAGAGTAGTCCCCCTGATGTGTAAAGTACCCATCTGGCATGGTACACAGTTATTAAAATATTATTGATTATATTCCCTGTACTGTACTTCACATTTGCATAATTATTTTGTAACTACCACTTTGTACTTAACCCTTCCATCTTCTCCACCCAGCCCACAATGCCCCTTATGCTTCTGTTACTGTTGTTCATTTATTTTGTTCTTTAGAGTCCACATTCAATCATGCGGTACTTGTCTTTCTCTGACTTATTTCACTCAGTACCCTCTAGGTCCATCCATGTTGTTGCAAATCGTAAGATTTCATTTTTTATAAGTGATTCATATTTCATTGTATGCACGCACCACAACATTTTTATTCACTTATCTATCCATGGGCACTTGGGCTGCTTCCATATCTTAGCTATTGTAAAGAATGCTGCAGTGAACATAGGGGTGCACATATTCTTCTGAATTAATGTTTTGGGCTTCTTCGGGTATATACCCAGAAGTAGACAGAAGATACTCTCCAATGATACATCCCATAAGCAGTCAAGTGTAGAGTGCTGCAGCCATTGTGGAAAACAGTATGGAGTTTCCTCAAAAAATTAAAAATGTAACTTCCCTTTGACCCAGCAGTTTCACTTTTGGGAATATATCCTAAGAATCTGAAACAACATTTCAAAAGAATGTATGCACCCCTATGTTCCTAGCAGCATTATTTACAGTAGCCAAAATCTAACCCAAGTGCCCATCGGTAGATGAATTGAAAAACCTGTAGTACATTTACACAATGGAATACTACATGGGTGATTAGTGATAAGTATTTTTTCACATGTCTATGGGCCATCTGTATGTCCTCTTCAGAGAAGTGTCTATTCAAGTCCTTTGCCCGTTTTTAATTTTTTATTAATATATTTTATTGATTATGCTACTACAGTTGTCCCATTTCCCCCCCTTTATTTCCCTCCTCCCTGCACACCCCTCCCACCCACATTACACCCCCCTGGCTTAGTTGATGTCCATGGGTCATATATATGTTCTTTGGCTCTTACCTTTCCTATACTATTCTTAACCCCCCCCCCGCCCCCCGTCTATCTTCTACCTACCATTTATGCTACTTATTCTCTGTACCTTTTCCCCCTCTCTCCCCACTCATTCCCCCACTGATAACCCTCCATGTGACTTCCATTTCTGTGATTCTGTTCCTGTTCTAGTTGTTTCCTTTGTTTTTGTATTTGTTTTTGTTTTAGATTTGATTGTTAATAGCTGTGTGGTTGTTAATTCGGTTAAATGAGTTTGTTGTAATTTTACTCTTCATATTTTTTATCTTTTTTTCTTAGATAAGCCTCTTTAACATTTCATATAATAAGGGCTGGGTGATGATGAACTCCTTTAACTTGACATTATCTGGGAAGCACTTTTATCTATCCTTCCATTCTAAATGGTAGCTTTGCTGAATAGAGTCATCTGGGATGTAGGTCCTTGCCTTTCATGACTTGGAATACTTCTTTCTAGCCTCTTCTGGCCTCTAAGGTTTCTTTTGAGAAATCAGCTGACAGTCTAATGGGAACTCCTTTGTAGGTAACTGTTTCCTTTTCTCTTCCTACTTTTAAGATTCTCTCCTCTTTAATCTTGGGTAATGTAATTATGATGTGCCTTGGTGTGTTCCTCCTTGAGTCCAACTTCTTTGGGACTCTCTGAGCTTCCTGGACTTCCTGAAAGTCTATTTCCTTCACCAGATTGGGGAAGTTCTCCTTCATTATTTGTTCAAATAAGTTTTCAATTTCTTGGTCTTCCTCTACTCCTTTGGTGCCCTGATGATTCGGATGTTGGAATGTTTAAAGATGTCCTGCAGGTTCCTAAGCCTCTCATTTTTTTTTTAAATTCTTGTTTCTTCATTCTGTTCTGGTTGAATATTTCTTTCTTCTGGTCCACACCATTGATTTCAGTCCCAGTTTCCTTCCCATCACTGAATTGTGCATCTGATAGGTTGACTACCTCTTCGTCACTTACTTGTATTTTTTCTGGAGCTTTGATCTGATCTTTCATTTGGGCCATTTTGTTGTTGTCTCAGCAGGCCTGTTACATAGTTAAGGGGTGGTGGAGACTTAGGTTTTCACCAGGGCGGGGCAACTCAGGTTGCCACGTTGTGACACCGTACGTAGGAGAGGGTCTGAGAGCAAACAATGCTGCTTGTTCCACTCTCCACAGATTTCAGTCACTTCCCCTGCTACCCACAAGCAAAGTGGGCCCTTCTGGTGCTGATTCCTGGGTGAGTGGGTTTGTGTACATTTTAGGACCCTGTGGGTCTCCAACCAACTCCCTTGTGAGGCTGGGAGTTTCTCCTGCGGGTGCCTCAACCCCCACAGGTGTTTTCAATCAGAGGTTTGAGGCATTATTTTCCCTCTGGAACCCTGGGTTGTGGGACTGTCTTGCTCCCCAGTTGTTCCTTCCAGTTAATCTGCACACAAATGTGGGGCTGTCCAGTCTGCAATCTGCTGCCTCGCCTTACCCGCCAGCTGCTGCCTTCCGGTGAGTCCTCTCCACCCGTCTCTGCCCCCCCTACCATCTGAATGGATGTTTCTTCTTTAACTCCTTAGTTGTTGGACTTCCATACACTTCAATTTTCTATCAGTTTTGGTTGTTTTTGTTTTTTAAATTTATTGTTGTCCTTCTTTTGGTTGTGCGAGGAGGCACAGTGTGCCTACCTATGCCTCCATCTTGGCCAGAAGTCCCTTTGCCCATTTTTTAATTGGATTGTTTGTCTTCCTGGTGTTGAATTGTGTAAGTCCTTTATATATTTTGCAAATTAACTGCTTATCAAATGTATCATTGGTGAATATGTTCTCCCATATAATTGGGTTCCCTTCTTATTTTGTCGATGATTTCTTTTGCTGTGCAGAAGCATTTTTAATTTGAAGTAGTTTCAATGGTTTATTATTTCTTTTGTTTCCCTTACCCTAGGAGATGTATCGGCAAAAAATATTGCCATGCAAGGTGACTGAAATTTTACTGCCTGTGCTTTCTTCTAGGATTTTTATGATTTTGCAACTTATATTTAAGTCTTTAATGGACCTGGAGAATGGTGTGCTAAGTGAAATAAGCCAGTCAGAGTAAGACAAATAGCATATGATCTCACTTATATGTGGAATATAGTGAACAAAATAAACCGACAAACAAAATAGAACCAGAGGCATGAATACATGGAACAGAATGACATCTCAGAAGGGAGAGGCAGTGGGGAGGGGACTAGAAGAAATTAGCCCAAGAACATATATGCAT
Source organism: Phyllostomus discolor (assembly GCF_004126475.2). NCBI lineage: Eukaryota > Metazoa > Chordata > Mammalia > Chiroptera > Phyllostomidae > Phyllostomus > Phyllostomus discolor. The sequence continues at coordinate 1,621,191 of NC_040915.2, read as the reverse complement.
ATCCCATAGACACAGAAAACAATGTGGTGAAGGCCCGGTGGAGGGTGGAGGCTCTGTGGAGGAGGGCAAAGTGAGGGAAATGGGGGACATCTGTAATAGTGTAAAAAAACACAAATAAATATAAAAATTGCTAAGAGTCAGTAGACCTTAAATTCCCTTATGAGAAGAAAAAAAATTCTATGTGGTGATAGATCTTAATTAGACTTATGGCAATCATTTCAAAACATATGCAAATATCAAATCATTATGTTGTATGCCTGAAACCAATATGGTGTATGTTAATTACACCTAAGTTTTAAAAAAGACCAATGTGCATTTGCAACAGGAGTGTCAGTATCTTTAACTGTCCCAAAGTGGAAACAATCCAGCAGTTCATACATACGGAACATACTCACAGAAATATCTCATGTCTTATAAAACATCACCCAGTTAGACCTCTTCACATTCAATGCATATTTAATTAATCTGGATTGCCATCACACCCACTGGACTCTAGTTCAAACTATCATTCTGATAAGTCACCTGTCCAGTCAGTTTAGAGTTTTATGATCTAGGTCATATTTACCACGATCTTCAAATTCTCCTCTTTGCCTTAACAGAATGTGTTATTACAAGTTATTCAAGTGACTGTTTTTAAGAAGTTAATCTCCTATGCAATCATTTCTCTTCATTCTTTTCAAGATGAAAGATTATGTAAGTAAAATTTTACGTGATCTCTTTATCTATATTTCCACTTATGAATATGTATCCATGCATAATAACATATATAAATGCATATGCATATACAGACATATGTGTCATTCAGAGGAGCCATAAAAAGTTTTGCATTATTTATGCAAATGAATGGCTATATATAGTATATGCTCTATGTAACTCTTTTTTTTAATTTTCTCTTTTCAAGTACAGTTTTCTGTCCTTTACTCCCATCCCAGCCCACCCACCCATCCTGCTCCACCTCCCTCCCATTTCCACCTCCCCTAGTTTTTGTCTGTGTGTCCTTTATATTTGTTCCTGTAAACCCTTCCCATTCTCCCCTGAAATTCCCTCCCCTCTCCCCTCTGGTCACTGTCAGCCTGTTCTTTATTTCAGTGTCTTTGGCTATATTTTGCTTGTTTGTTTTATTGTTTATGTTCCTGTTAAAGGTGAGATCATATGGTATTTGTCTTTCACTGTTTGGCTTATTTCACTTAGCATAATGCTTTCCAGCTCCATCCATGCTGTTGCAAAGGATAGGAGCTCCGTCTTTCTTTCTGCTTCATAGAATTCCATTGTGTAAATGTACCATAATTTTTTTTTCTTCAACATAAATGTACCATAATTTTTTGATCCATTCATTTACTGATGGGCACCTAGGATGCTTCCAGCGCTTGGCTATTGTAAATTGTACTGCTATGAACATTGGGGTGCATAGGTTCTTTTGGATTGGTGTTTCAGGGTTCTTATGATATAATCATAAGACCCAGCAATTACACTGCTGGGTCAAAAGGTAGATCCATTTTTAGTTTTCTGAGGAAGTTCCATACTGCTTTCCATAATGGTTGTACCAGTCTACAGTCCCACCAACAGTGCACTAGGGTTCCCTTTTCTCCACAACCTCTCCAACACTTGTTGTTTGTTGCTTTGTTTATGATGGCCATTCTGACTGGTGTGAAGTGGTGTCTCATTGTGGTTTTAATTTGCATCTCTCATAGCTAGTGATATTGAGCATCTTTTCATGTGTCTCTGGATCCTCTGTATGTCCTCCTTGGAGAAGAGTCTGTTCAAGTCCTTTGCCCATTTTTTAATTGGGTTGCTTGTCTTCTTAGAGTGGAGTTGTGTAAGTTCTTTATGTATTTTGGAGATTAAACCCTTGTCTGAGGTATCATTGGCAAATATGTTTTCCCATACAGTTGGTTCTCTTTTTATTTTAATACTGTTTTCTTTAGCCATGCAAAAGCTTTTTATTTTGATGAGATCCCATTTATTTATTCTTTCCTTTATGTCCCTTGCTCTAGGGGACATGTCATTAAAAATGTTGCTGCGTGAAATATATGAGATTTTCCTGCCTATGTTCTCCTCTAGGATTTTAATGGTGTCACAGTTTATATTTAAATCTTTTATCCACCTTGAGTTTATTTTTTAAAACTTTTTTAAAGATTTTATTCATTTATTTTTAGAGAGGGAAGGGGGAGAGAGAGAAAGAAAGAGAGAGAGAGAAACATCAATGTGTGTTTGCTGGGGGTTATGGCCTGCAACCCAGGCATGTACCCTGGCTGGGAATTGAACCTATGATACTTTGGTTCGCAGCCTACACTCAATCCACTGAGCTACACCAGCCAGGGCCACCTTGAGTTTATTTTTGTGTATTGTGTAAGTTGGGGCTCGAGCTTCATTTTTTTGCACGTGGCTGTCCAATTCTCCCAACACCATTTGTTGAAGAGGCTATTTTTACTCCATTTTACGTTGCTGCCCCCTTTGTCAAATATTAATTGACCATAGAGACTTGGGTTTATTTCTGGGCTCTCTGTTGTGTTCCATTGGTCCATGTGCCTGTTTTTATGCCAGTAGCAGGCTGTTTTGATTACAGTGACCTTGTAATACAGTTTAGTATCAGGTATTGTGATCCTTCCTACTTTACTCTTCTTTCTCAAAATTGCAGCAGCTATTTTGGGTCATTTATGGTTCCATATAAATTTTTGAAGTGTTTGTTCTATGTCTGTGAAATATGCCATTGGTACTTTAATAGGTATTGCATTAAATGTGTAAATTGCTTTGGGTAGTTATGGACATTTTGATGTGTTAATTCTTGCAATCCATGAACACTATATGTTTCCATTCGTTTGTGTCTTCCTTGATTTCTTTCTTCCGTGTTATGTAGTTTTCTGATGCAGGCCTTTTACTTCTTTGGTTAGGTTTATTCCTAGGTATTTTATTTTTCTTTTTGCTATATTGAATGGTATTTTTTTCTTGATTTCTGCTTCTGCTGTTTCATTGTTGGTGTACAAAAATGCCTTTGATTTCTGGATATTGACTTTGTATCCTGCAGTTTTGCCAAATTCATTTATTAGATTGAGCAGTTTTTTTGTGGAACCTATAGGATTTTCTATGTACACTATCATGTCATCTACCAGCAATGACAATTTTGCTTCCTTCTTTCCTATTTGGATGCCTTTTGTTTCCTTTTCTTGTCTGATCACTGTGGCTAAAACTTCCAATACTATATTGAATAGAAGTGGTGAAAGTAGACAGCCTTGTCTTGTTCCTGATCTTAGTGGAAAAGTTTTTAGTTTTTGCCCATTGAGTATGATGTTGGCTATAGGTCTCTCATATATGGCCTTTATTATGTTGAGGAATGCTCCCTCTATTCCCACTTTGCTGAGTGTTTTTATCATAAATGGGTGCTGTACCTTATCGAATGCTCTTTCTGTATCTATTGATATGATCATGTGATTTTTGTCTTTGATTTTGTTTATGTGATGTATTACATTTACTGATTTGCGAATATTGTACCATCCTTGTATCCCTGGGATGAATCCTACTTGGTCATGGTGTATGATCTTTTTAGTGTATTGTTGGATGTGGTTTGCCAATATTTTGTTGAGGATTTTAGCATCTATGTTCATCAGCAATATTGGCCTTAAGTTTTCTTTCTTTGTTGTGTCTTTGTCTGGTTTTGGGATTAAGATGATGCTAGCCTCATAAAAAGACTTTGGGATGCTTCCATCTTTTTGGATTTTTTGGAATAGTTTGTGAAGGATAGGGGTTAGCTTGTCCTTAAATGCTTTGTAGAATTCTCCTGTGAAACCATGCAGTCCAGGGCTTTTGTGTGTCGGGAGTTTTTTTTATTACTGCTTCAATTTTATTTGCTGTTATTGGTCTGTTCAGGCTTTCTGCTTCTTCTTCATTGAGTTTTGGAAGATTATATTTTTCTAGAAATTTGTCCATTTCAGCTAGGTTTTCAAATTTCTTGGTGTACAGTTCTTTTTAGTGATTTCTTACAATCCTTTGTATTTCTGTGGTATCAGTTGTAATCTCTACTCTTTCATTTCTGATTGTGGTTATTTGGGTCTTCTCTCTTTTTTTCTTGATGAGTCTGCTTAAAGGCTTGTCAATTTTGTTTATCTTTTCAAAGAACCAGCTCCTGGATTCATTGATCCTTAGAATTGTGCTTTTAGTCTCTATGTCATTTAGTTCTGCCCTGATCTTGGTTATTTCCTTCCTTCTACTTACTCTGGGCTATCTTTATTGTTGTTCCTCAAGTTCTTGTAGACATAGGGTTAGGTTGTTTGCTTGAAATGTTTCTATCCTTTTTAGGTAGGCCTGTATCTCTATGAACTTCCTTCTCAAGACTGCCTTTGCTGTGTCCCATAAGTTTTGGGTTGTTGTGAGTTCATTTTCATTTGTTCCCAGAAACTTTTTGATTTCTTCCCTAATTTCATTCTTTCTTAAACCATTCATTGTTTAATAGCATGCTATTTAATCTCCATGATTTTTGAGTGTTTTAGTTTTTTCCTTGGGGTTGGTTTCTAGTTTCAGTCCCTTGTGATCCAATAAAATGCTTGGTATGATTTCAATTTTCTTGAATTTGTTGAGTCTTGTTTTGTGTCCTCTCATGTGGTCTGTCTTTGAAAATGTTCCATGTGTATTTGAAAAGAATGTGGATTTAGCTTCTTTGGGATAGAGGGCTCTGTATATATCAGTTAAGTCCATTTCCTCTAGGGTATTGTTCAATGCCACAATATCTTTGTTGATATTTTGTTCGGAAGATCTGTCCATTTTTGACAGTGGGGTGTTAAAATCCCCCACTATAATTGTGTTGCTGTCCATATCTTTCTTGAAGTCCTCTAAGATTTTCCTTATGTATTTGAGTGCTCCTATGTTGGGTGCATATATATATTTACAATGTGTATGTCTTCTTGGTGGATTCTTCCCTTGAGTATTATAAAGTGACTTTCTGGGTCTCTCTTTATGGTTCTTTTTTGGAAGTCTATTTTGTCTGATATGAGTATTGCTACCCCGGCTTTTTTTTTCCCTGTCCCTTTGCTTGGAAGATTTGTTTCCAGCCCTTCACTTTCAGCCTGTGTAGGTCTTTTGTTCTCAGGTGGGTCTCTTGTAGGCAGCATATGTGTGGGTCATGCTTTCTTATCCATTCAGCTATTCTATGTCTTTTGATTGGAGCATTTAATCCATTTACATTTAAGGTTATTATTGATAGGTACTTATTCATTGCCCTTTACATACCTGTATTCCCGTCTCTCTCTCTCTCTCTCTCTCTCCCTCTCTCTCCCCTTTTCCTTCCTTTCCTTAAAGCAGTCCCTTTAGCATCTCTTGAAGAGCTGGTTTGGTGGAGGTACATTCTTTTAGACTTCTTTTGTCTGGGAAGCTTCTTATTTGGCCTTCTGTCTTGACTGAGAGCCTTGCTGGGTAAAGTAGCCTTGGTTGAAGACCTCTGGTTCTCATTACTTGGAATATCTCTTTCCATTCTCTTCTGGCTTGGAGCGTTTCCATTGAGAAGTCAGCTGCTAGCCTTATTGGGGCTCCCTTGTATGTTACTTCCTATTTCTCCCTTGCTGCCTTTAATATTCTCTCTTTGTCTTGAAATTTTGGCATTTTAATTATGATGTGTCTTGAGGTGGGCCTCTTTGTGTTCCTCTTGATTGGGACTCTCTGGGTTTCCTGGATTTGTGTGACTTTTTCTCTCATCAAATTAGGGAAGTTTTCCATCATTACTTTTTCAAATAGGTTTTCTATCCCTTGCTCTTCTTCTTCTCCTTCTAGTATCCCTATTATATAGATATTATTATGTTTCATATTGTCTTGCATTTCTCTTAATCCTTCTTCATTCAAAAATATGGAACACTTCATGAATTTGCATGCCATCCTTGTGCAGGGGCCATGCTAATCTTCTCTGTATTGTTCCAGTTTTAGTATATGTGCTGCCAAAGCGAGCACTGCTCTATGTAACTCTTAAAAATGAAGAAAAAATACCCAAAGACTTGTAACTCACAGAAAGTCTTCAGTGTTTTTTAAAATATCTTAATTTTTTTTATTTTTAGAGAGAGGGAAAGGGAGAGAAATAGAGAGGAAGAGAAAGATCAATGTGTGGTTGCCCCTCAAGCACCCCCTACTGGGGACCTGGCCTGCAACCAAGGCATGTGCCCTGACTGGGAGTCAAACTGGCAACCCTTTGGTTTTCAAGCCAGGACTCAATCCACTGAGCCATACCAGCCAGGGCAGCCTTCAGTTTTTTATTTCATGCCACAGACCGTTTATTTATTGATTTATTGTATATGAGATAATTATTGATATAAATTTATTGTTTTTGTTTCTGCATTACTTATCCTAAAACCTTCTCTTTGTCAATCACAGATGTATAGTGATGTAGGATGGTCATGGGGGGATGCAGAGAGAAACAATCATTGTCAGCCTGTATTCTTCAAAGTGACCTCTTTAAGCATATTTCAGAAATAAAAGCAGGTAAAGTCAAAATATTTTATGAGTCAGAGATTAGTTTTTGTGACAAAAGAAATTAGACCAATAGAAAAGAGTGGTCATAATAATGCATGGAAAAAAGAATTGAAGAAGATGCCGGCTGCATGGAGGGAGTGGGCATGTAGGATGACATCAGAGAACCCTGGAGGGTTATGACATGAAGAGAGGAGTGCAGCTTCAGGTTCCAAGGAAGCCAGATCCAGCCTTCAGTCTATCAGCCTGCTAGAGAGCATCTGTTGGTACCACACCTGTTTGGGCAGGTGACTTAGTGGTCTTCAGTTTTATGGCTGGCAACCACCCAAAGCTGCATGCATCCTTTCAGCACATGTCAAACCAAAGAAAGGTCCACACTTGTTAAAATTTGCTTCATCTATCTGGATTGTTCAGTTTTCATTGGCATAGGACACTTTAGGATTTTTCCTCAAGGAAAAGTGAGGAGGCTTGTTGTGTGGAGGGGAATGGTGGTCAGGATCAGGGAGAAGGTAAATTACGGAGAAACCAACCACTGATGCACACACAACTTTTTTTTCTGTGCCAATCTATGTAAAAATTCTATATATCCATGTTTGAGAGTACAGGTCTAGATGTCATTAAAGCGTATGTCTGGTGACAGAATTTCTACCTCTAATTTAATAACCTCCTTTCACTCTACAAAGAATTTTTTAACTTTTGTGCATTTTTATGTGTCTTCCTTGTCCTTTTCACTTGTATGCTTTTCCAGCTATCCTGTTCCAAATCATTATCTCTCCATATGAGTTTTTCAAATTTGTTGACTGAAATGGCAAATACTTGTAATGTTCTTAATTTATCAGTATTATCTACTGATTGCCTCTGGCATTTTACCTACAGGCCATGGAAGCCCACATTTCTTGGACAGCAATGAAATGGCCAGCACTGGATATTTGATTCAATTGCCTACTTGTGGGGGTCTTTGAAATAAATATTTTAATATGTCAAAAATAATAAATGTTTACACCATACTAAATTCAGACTCTTCCATAAGCCCATAAAAAATTTTTAAGCTTTCGAAAAGTAACATACATGTTTTGTTTCAAATTACAAGCAAACCAATTTCTTCCTCCAGATATAAAGGGCTATTTTTGAACTGAGGTGGAAATCCTAGTTCCATTCATGCTCATCTGAATCGTCACTGTGGTGGTAATGTTTTGGGAAAAAAAGGAGTGGGAGGGCAAGACAGAAATGAGTATAAGTTTGCAGGGTTCTCATTGGCTGTGCTGAATCTCCATCTACTGTCTGCAAGTATATTGTAATGAAAGTTCCATGAAGTAAATGAGGACCATGAGGATGGAGAAAGATTTCATAGCACAACCATCAAAGTGATATGCTCTTTACTGTCACCTGTGTCACCAAAGGCCCATGACTTATCACAGTTCTTTCCTCTCAGTGTAGAACATGAGAAATCATCTCAGTTCTACTTCTTTGTACTACTTCTCACCCTGCTCCAAACTTTGGTTGTATGTGGGAAACCCTGTCCAATGGAGCACTCTCGGCCACGGATGCGAATGAGTTGTCCCGGACACAATCTCTTGTTCCGGCAGGAAAGGGGGTGGTGATTCCCTCTAGTGGAGAATGCCCTGAGCCTTTCTTTGAAATGGCTTTTATTGGGATCAGTATGTGCAGGGGTATACAGTGTGCTTCCAAAGCTCATTAATCAGTGTCTACAGGCCATAGTTACAGTAAACAGATAGTATCTATGGATAACAATGGAAGGAACATAGAGATCTGCCTCAGGTGAGGCTCTGTTAGACATGCTGACACCAGGTGTGGTTCATGAGATGAGCATGAGGATGTTCACTCCTGCTTTTGGACTTAGATATCTGATTCATGGCAACAGGGCCATACAGAGCAGAGCAAGCCTCAAGGGGTACAGTGCATTCTTTTGCCTCAAGCATTCCTGACATTCCAGTCCAGACTTACAGGCCTCTTTCAAGGCCTTGCTTGCAAGGGGCTACAGTCTCTGATACCACACAAAGTGTGTATTTCTACTCTTTGTGATTCCTCCTAAAATGTGGTCATTATTCCATGTCCTTAATTGTGAAATAAACTTTTTTTTTGTAATATTTCAGTGCCTCTGTAATAGGAATTCACTTGAAAATTGATATACTCACTCAATGTAATGTGTATTTCTGGAAAAGGCATGGTGAGATTGTGGTGCATTTGAACTGAACTGCTCCAGATGAGGGGTGTGTTGAAGGAGCAGTTGTGACAGAGCTGTTGTTTGCTCAGCACTGAGACCTAAACCATGAAGATCCATCAGACTCTGGGAATGGACTTTTCACATGGGCATCACATCCATTTGCTTATTAGAAGAGATCTACAGTTTATTTTCTGTCTAATTTATTTATACATGAGGCTCACTAGGAGATATATTTTAATGCTTTCCATCAACTATGTGCCAGGTGTTAGAGACTGGTAAATGTGTAAATGAGTGCTTTTATAGCTCCATGTAGCCAGACTCTACTTAATCTACACTTGGAGATATAATTTGGATAAGTAGAGGATTTCATGAGGAGGGTGGTATGAACAAAGTTTCAGAAACACTATAATGAGCCTACAGAACTTGAAAGGTATTTCTAAAGGCAAGAAGTTTTATATATATATGTATATATCATATACATATATATATGTGTGTGTATATGTATATATACATATATATGTATATATATATATATCATATATATATATCATAAAACTGAAAACATGCCAACCACCTTTCCTCAGCCTCAGCTGTGTCACCTGTTTCACTGCACTCATGTCACGTCTCATTGGCTGGAAGCATTAGCAGCGTGTCCATCGAAGTGTCTGACACAGTGAAGATGGCCAACAAACACTCATTTCTATCTTACACAATTAAGGGAGTGTGTGGAGGAAGCAGTGAGCAGGAAAATAAAAGTAACAGGGTGTTTCTGCAGGAAAAAAAAGTGGAAAATAACTTAGAATACTTAGGATATTGGAAATCTTATAATTAAATCTGGAAAAAGCAGGATGTGGGATTTATCACAGTAAGAAAAGCAGTTGTCAGGCGATCATCTCTCATGGATCATAGTGCACTATAAAAACAATTAGCCCAATGTCAGGAACCAACACATTAGATGGAAGGAAGTTTTAACAAACAGGAAAATATCTGAGTCCAAAGTAACATGACTTGTATCACAACAAACAAATATGTGAAAGAACCATCTTCTTAAGTATGTGAGTAACCATGTAAAATTAATAATCAAATATGCATTCTCAAATAAGTGGAGCATATGAGAAAATTGAATATGTACATATGTTTTTAAACTGCAAAGTTAAAATCATTGTTTTAAATTCATAATTTTCATCAAATAATGAAAATCAGAGTCTATCAAGAAAGTTAAGCCCTGGCTGAGTGGCTCAGTTGGTTGGAGTGTCATCTTCATCCTATGCACCAAAAGGTTGCAGGTTCGATCCCTATCAGGCATATATGGGAGACAACAGATCCATGCTTCTCTCTCTCCCCTTCCTCTCTCTCTAAAAAATATCAATTAAAAACATATCTTTAGGTGAGAATTTCAAAGAAGGTTAAATAAATAAAACATAGAAGCAAAATCTAGGCTATTAAAACATTTGCTAAATGGAGAAAATGCCAGGGAACATAATAGTGTTGGAGGAATAAGAAACTTGTACAAATCTCACATATATGGAGCTCAGACAAGAGTCAAAATCCTCAAAGCTATGAGAAGAAAAGCTCCATAGTTTCTGTGTAACTAAGTGAAAGAGTCTAAGGAAAAAACTTCCTTCCAGCCCTGGCTGGCGTAGCTCAGTGGATTGAGCGCGGGCTGCAAACTAAAGCATCGCAGGTTCGATTCCCAGTCAGGGCACATGCCTGGGTTGCAGGCCATGAACCCCAGCAACTGCACATTGATGTTTTTCTCTCTCTCTCTCTTTTTCCCTCCCTTCCCTCTCTAAAAATAAATAAAATCTTTTAAAAAATTAAAAAATAAAAATAAATAAATAAATAAAAACTTCCTTCCTATTCAAACTGACAGCCTGAGTTTAACACCGACAAATCTCTGTGGTATATTTATCTCTAGTGCTAACAATTTCAAATACCTAGTTCATCATGGAACAACAAGAAATTCTACTTTCTACCTGCAACTTTTTTCCTATTTCTATCAATCCACAGGACTTTTCCTAGAGCCGCTTTAATGTCCTTATTCCTCAGACAGTAGATCACAGGGTTCAAGGTTGGGGGTGCCACAGAATAGAAGGTAGATACCAGCAAGTCTAGAAGGGAGGGCTTGTCGGATGCTGGTTTTAAATAAGCAACAGCGCCTGTCAGAAGGAACATGCTCACAACAAGGAGGTGAGGCAGGCAGGTGGAAAAGGCTTTGGACTGTCTCTGCCTGGTCGGGATCTTCAGCACAGTGGAGAAAATACACATATAGGAGACCACGATGCAAACTAAACATGAAAATGCATAACAGACACCGATGGCCACGCTTACATGAATAGTCACATGCTGTTCTGAGCACGTGAGCTTCAGTAGGGCAGGGACATCACAGAAGAACTGCTGTATCTTATTGGACCCACAAAATTTCAGAGAGAATGTCCCAGTTGAGTACAAGATGCCCAAGGCCCCTCCATTGAGCCAGGACACAGCCATCAAAAGAACAGAGGTTCCTTTGCTCATGATGGCTTCATAATGCAGAGGGCGGCAGATGGCAATGTAGCGGTCATAGGACATCGCTGTGAGGATGCCGATCTCTGACCCAGCCATCAGCACCACCAGGAAGAGCTGTACTGCACACCCCAGGAAAGAGATGGAGTCAGTGAAGGTGATGGAGTTGAGAATGGACTTGGGGACTGTGGCAGAAATGAGACAAAGATCTAAGAAGGACAGATGCCTGAGGAAGAAGTACATTGGGGTGTGGAGGTGATGGTCAAGAACTGTGAGGAAAATGATGATGACATTCTCCCACATGGCCATGAGGTAGAACAGTGAGAAGAATGCAGTGTGAAGCCTCGACAGCACCCGACTCTCAGTCCATCTCACAAACGAGAATTCTGTCACCAGGGTTTGATTCATCATGTTTTACGATCATATGCCACCTGTTCTGTCAAGAAAAATAGTTATGTTAGTATAACAAATAAAATTCACTTGCTTCTTTAGTTTTAAAACATTGTACACATTAGCATCATGGGTTAGATAAAAGTTTAAAAATACAAAAATATTCATATTTATTGTTGATTGGGTATGAAAACAACCATGGAGATAACATTCCAATATAACTGGAGTTAAATTTGTTGTCAAAGAAGAACTCCCTAATTACTTAGAAATTATTTTGAATAAGTTTATTTCTAATGGGAATTGCAGCACTGACTATGTGATTATGACAAAGTATAATTTCTGTTTTTTCATCCTCACCCAAGGACATGTTTCTTGAGTTTTAGAGGGAGAGGAAGGAGTGAGAGGGACAGAAACATTGATCCCATGCACCCCCACTGGGGACAAAACCTGCAATCTAGGCCTGTGCCCTGGCCGGGAATTGGACCTGTGACCTTTCTTTTGCAGGACAACATTCTAACCAACTGAGCCACACTGTCGGGGGCTCAGGTGCACTTTTCATGCATAAGTATTATCCTAGTCATTGTAAATTTTCTTGTGAATTAGATGTCATGGACTCATTTCCCACTCACTGCATATTTCAATCTGTTTAAATAATCATGATTATGAGATGATACTCTAATTTTTTATTCAGTTCCTACTGGAGGACATTAAGGTTGCTCCTTGTCTTTTCACTAAAAAAAAAAAAAAAAGAAATTCTTTGTTGCAAATGTCAGAGGATGTTGTTGTTGCTTTTCTAGTGCAGATATTTAGTGCAGCATACAAAAAACAGAAAGCTACTCTGGTAATTTTGATTAATTGGTTTATAAGTGGTGCCATTTTTTATGGAAAGAGCAAAACTTGAGACCGTCCAAGTCATGGGCATGTAACACTAAAAAGGAGTTAATTAATGGCAAGAACCAGCAAATATTAGCAATGTGCTATGCATCTAATGAAGGAAGCCATGTCCTCTGACCTTTAAGGGCTTATTGTCCAGGGTCACCCAGGGTCACGCCAGCATGAGGAAGTCTTTGGGTGTGTTTTCCTCCTTCAGATCCTCTTTGTTTCTAGAACTTCTCTTTGATTTTTCTTTAGCATCATTTAATTAACTTCTTCATTCCCATGCAGCCTCCTTCCTCTCTAATATTTGTGGCTCTTCCTGTAAGCACCTTAAGGTAAGAAAACACAATCATCTCTGGCCTCTGTAAGTGCACCTCAGCCTCCCAGGCACAGGGCTCTAAGTGGGCGCGAACTACAGAACCTGTGCGGACTCCCGCATTGGTGCCTTTCTTACTAGGTCCCACTGTTCTTGCCAGGTTTCTGGGTATCCTGGCCCTGAGCCTAGTTTTGCTGCACTATTGCCTGTGTCCCCAAAGATCATGTGTATGTGCAATGCTGCCACACCTTCGAGTTTCTTGTAAAAACTAAATGGAATGGAGTTTCATAACCTTCATCCTGAGACTGTCCCGCCTAGGGAAAGCCTTCAGTTTAATTTCAGGGCCTCGTAGTAGTGCCCCAAGGCCCACTCAGCATTTGTGCAGCTGAGCTTGAGCAGACATTAATTCTTGTCTCTGCGGCCATAACTAGACTTGGAAAGCAACCCCCTCCCCCAACCACACCCCCCCAGCACCTGCACTAGAGCTCCTCCACTCTTCCTCTCCTCCTCCTGAGTTAGGCCCTGTCCTTTCCTGGATTCTCTATGTGCTTTCTGCATCCTCCGAAGTAACAGTGCCACAGCTTCTGGCAAGTTGCATTTTGTTGATCTCTTATCAATCTGTAATTCTAAAAAGTGCATGAAATGTAAAAATGTGGTTTCACCAGGGCTGCTTCCTTCTCACAATGTAGACTTATTTTTTATTAATAAAATCACTATTTAGCCCTGGCTGTTGTGGTTCAGTGGATTGAGCGCGGGCCCTCGAACCCAAGGGTTGCTGGTTCAATTCCAGTCAGGACACATGCCTGGGTTGGGGGCGAGGTCCCCACTGGAGGACTCATGGGAAGCAACCACACATTGATGTTTCTTTCCCTCTCTCTCTTCTTCCCTTCCCCTCTCTCTAAAAATAAATAAATAAAATCTTTTTAAAAAACACTATTTATTTTAACATCTAAAAGCCACACTTAATGGTTTTACAATTACATATAATTATCAATATTTTTAATAATCAAACACAATTATTAGCATTTTTGGTATGAAACTCATTGCATTTTAATATTATGATTCTACCTAAAATAAGTTCAATTTACAAAATCCCCAAAGCTAATATTTTCTATTTTCATCTGATAGAGAAGAAATTGTTTGAAGCCACTTAACTCTAAATAGTGTACTAATGGGAAATAGTCATGTTTTTAAGGTAATACATTAGTAGCAGACATAAAATAAGTGGCAAGAAAAAAAGAGCATCTCAAAGAAAAAAATTAGGTATTATATTTATTTTATTTTTATTAAGGGTAGAAAAAAGTTACATAATAGAGAAGGGACAAAAGATAATGAGAAAGTGAGCTGAAAATATATTTGGTTTCAGGAGGTTTAAGAAGATTAGAAGCTAACAGTGAAGAACCAAGCTGGACGTCTGAGTCAGCTCTCATCCATACACACACACACATGGACACACACTTCCCACCACATACAACCACACACATAGCACCACAACAGGACATGGACGACACACATACACACACACACACACACTCCTCACGCCGCTTCCAGGTGTGATTTGTAAATCAGACTAGAGTGTCACAGATGCTTTGTTAAGGAAAAACATCCTCATCATTCCAAGCATGGTAGCACATGTTTACATGCCTGTTCTGCCAAACATCTAGTTATTTCCTAAGAATGAGTTCTGCCTGCCCCCACTTTGTGGATAAAGGTACGCAGCTCTTGTGGCCTGTGACTGACCCAAAGAGGGTCCAGCAGACCTTGCGCCACATTGTAATGAGAAGAGAGGGAGAAGGGCGGTGAAAACGTAGACCTATATGGAAGGAACTGTAAGGGAAGAAAGCTGGACAGACGTGGTTACCCAGGTCAGTGCAAAAAGGCAGGAAGTTGGGGGAGAGTTTCAAGCAAAAGGAGGTGAGAAACAACATCATGTGTTTCAGAGAGTGACCGCAGAGACTGAGGAACCAGTGACAACCCCTTATAAGCAGCTTACGTGGCACCAAGTAAAAAGAGCAGCAGGAGCAGAGGGAACAGACGAGATTAGGGAGCAAGTAAGCACACTGAACATAATCCTTCTGTGTGCTGGTGATAACATCTTAGGGAAAACCTCATCATTTATTATGCTGAGCAATGGCTTACAATGATTTATCTTGAGCAGTGTACTACTACAGAAATTCAAAGATACAGACAGAATGAAGAAATGCAAAAGGAAGAGAGACAGAAACAGGATAGAGGGAGCAAGTTAAAAAAACGAGGAAGGAAGATGAGGACAATGAGGGCAGGGAGGCAGAGAGAGTCCCACTTTACTGCAGGAGAAAGAAGAACACAGAGGGGACAACTCCTGGTGGGAGAAAGCACCTTCCACGTGGAGCAGGGGAGACCACACTGCGAGCGTCAGCACGCTTCGTGTTGTTTCCTCTGCCTCCCTCCGTGTCAGTGTCGCGGAGGCTGACCAAGCGTGTCTGTGGGAGCGTTCCTATCGCCCACCTTCACAGCACCCACCCACCCAGCCCGGCGCAGGAGGCTTTCTGTGGAGTGAGATAACCAGTCACGTCAGGTTCAAAAGGCCCCTAAGAAGAGGCGATTGCATTGAGTTTTGCCAACTTTGGGTCCCTTTGCTAGAGAAAGGCAGCCCTGGCCCTGCTCTCAGAGCAGTACTGAAGAGCCTAACTCCAAGGTCACACCCAGCCCTAGCTGGGGCGGCGGTGCGTTTGCAGCCTGTGCTGGTGCCCGGGCTGAGTGGGGACTTGCAGCACCGTCTACAGGCCCCAAAGAGCCGGGTCCAAACGCACCAACCCTCTGCCGGGGGATTCTGCTCAGCCAACCCGTGTGCCTCAGTAGGTTCTTCTCCCCTCCGCCTACTGTGCCTGGGATTATGTGTGAAGTAGGTGAAAGCTCTGTGTGCTTCGCTCTCCAGCTAATGTCGATAACATGATAAACCTTTGGTGTATTGTGATGCGCTTGCCCACAGCAATTCCACACAACTGAATAAAAATCCACAAGCTGTGTCCCAAGTGAGCTTTCAAAACTTTTTGAAATGTTAACAGTGCATGGAACAGCCGTAAAATAAGGAGGTTCTGTGGGAGAGCCTTAGAATTCAGTGGGGTTCGGCTTACACATTTCCGAACTATTTCTAGATCACAGTAGCAGGACTCTGTCACTGTTGGCGGAAACGGGAGGGGGAGGGTGGAAAGAAGGGAGAGAGCGAGGGAAAGAGAGGACAGAGCTACTGGAGCCTGCGCAGTCTCGGTAGCATTTCAGCGTTAAGTAGAGGCAAGAAGAATAGCATTTACAGAAAACTACTGACGAGAAAGCTCTCCAGAATACAAATACATTTATTTTAGATTTCAAAATAATTTTTTGGTGAGGAAGTGAAAATGAAATAGCTAAGTAATTTAGGACTTCCCTCCAAAATCTCCGTTTAAAAAAGCTCTGTTTTCAAGTCATAGAAAGAACTAGAACGCTCGCTGCAACTAGTTTTCCCATGTGCCCCAGATTCCCGTTTGAAGTCTCCTCCCACTCCATTCAAACTTACGATAGTGCTGACTGAGCATCGCTGTCCTCTACACACCGGTATTTGTTTGCTTTGTGCAGTCTTCAATTTCTAGGTGGAAAAACGTGTTTTGGTGTCCTGTGCCTCACACAGTTCTTTCCTGAAGAAGGGGCAGGGCTTTGAAAACGGTCACAAGTGGACCTTCACAGACTCCAAGGGGCTCTCCCAGCAGGTCACTGTCCGCTCTGCTTACATTTAGCTCTGGGATGCTAAAGCCTGGGAGACCTTGCCCTTAACTCCCCCCACCTTGGGCCTGAGAGCTGCTGCCACTGCCCTTTCCTCCAGTGACACAGAAGGTGAGCTCTCTCTGGGGCTCATTAGAATAAACTCTGCAGCAACATTTTAATTATTCTTATATGCATGTGACTATTGATGGTAAGACATTCATTTGCTTCTAAAGGATGTAACAATTTACGTGTAGGTCTGCTCCCATTACTCTTTAAACTGAGTCTAATAACCTCAGTTCAGCTTCAGCAGAAAGGGGCACTAAATGACTCGAGTCCTCTGACTTGGGGATCAGTACATGGTCTTGTTTAAGGCCTTGAGCCACGAAATGTCCCATTGATCTTTCCTTTACTTCCTCCCTGGGCTTAAGCCAGCCCCCAGGGAGGATAACTGCCCTTCATTGTCACTAGTGACCAGAGACACCAGGGTAGAAAGTTCCAAGAATCTCCTAATTTATGACACCACTAGGCCCTCGGGCGATGTCCATGGCATGGAAGAGTGCTCAGCTCCTCTCGGAAGCCACGTCATGATGAAACCCAGCAGGGTCCTCTCAGTTGCTGGGATAAAGTGGGGCACATTTTCAGCTCCTGATCACATAATGTTCTCCTCATCTGCTAGAACAGACATTGATTTCCCTTTATTTGCTCATTATTTTTGTTTCCATTATTGCCTCGCCAGATACCCTGGATGATAAAGCCTCCAAGATGCCCATATCTTCTTTCTATCATCTTGCAGCCTCTTGGGGACACTCTCCCACATTCATCATAGAGTTGGTGTTTAGATTAGAATTTCATCCTCTTCATTTTTTCACATCATGGTGGCATTTGGTAAAAATCACAGGACAGTCAGCTTCATGGACCACCATCATAACAGTTTTGCTCCATTGATTTTTGAGAAAAAAGGAAGGGGAGAGAGAGAGAGAGAGAGGGAGATGGATTTGTTGTCCCACTTATCTATGCATTCATTGGTTGTTTCCTGTATGTGCCCTGACTGGGGATCAAACCTGCAACCTTGGCATATCAGGATAATACTAACCGGGTGGGTTACCCAGCCAGGGCATAAGAGTTTTTAATCATCTTATCAATTTCCAAATAACTTGAAAGAATTTTTATTAAAATTGAACTTAGATCAATGTAGAGAATACTGTCATGGTAACAAATATAGGTAGCATATTTTTTCCATTTAAGAACATTTTAAAAATGATCTCTGCAATGTTTAGGGTTTCAACACACAAGTCATGAATGCATTTTGTTATATTCATCTCCAAATACTTCATTTCTTATCCAAATCTGTATTAGTTTGCTAGTGCTACTGTAAGTAAATACAACAGACTGGGTAACTTCAACAGAAATATATTCTCTCACAGTTCTGTAGGCTAGAAGTCCAAGATGAAGGTGTGGGTAGAGTTGGTTTCCTTCAGGTTCTTTCCTTAGCTTGTATACAGCTACCATTTCACTGCTATTTATTTATTTATTTATTTATTTCCTTTTCATTGAATTTATTGCAGTGACCCTGGAACTAAATTATGTAGGTTTTAGGTGTGTGATTCCACGACACAGCATCTGTACCCTGTATGTGTGTTTACCACCCTAAGTCAGTCTCCTTCCATCACCATTTATCCTCCCTTTACCCTTCTCTCCCTCCCCGCAACCATTTCCCAGGCAATCACTACACTGTTGTCCATGTCCGTCAGGTTTTTTCTCATTTTTTTTCTTCCTTTGCTCAATCACTTTCCCCAACAACCCTCCAGAGCTGTCAGTCTGCTCTCTATGAGTCTATTTTGCTTGTTAGTTTATTTTGTTTGTTAGATTTCACATTTAGGTAAATCATATGGTATTTGTCTTTCTCCGACTGGCTTATTTCACTTGGCATCATACCCTCTAGGCCCACCCATGCTGTTCCAATAGGTAAGTAAAATCTACTTCCTTTTTATGGCCAAGGAGTATTCCATTGGGTAAATGTACCACAGCTTTTTTTATTCATCCATCTACTGATGGACACTTGGGCAGCTTACAAATCTTGGTGATTATAGATAACACTGCATTGAGCACAGGGGTGCATATATTCTTTCAAATCAGTGTTTTCAGTTTCTTCATATATATCCCAGAAGTGGAATCACTGGGTCACAAAATCCTTCCATTTTTAATTTTTTGGAATAACTCTATACTGCTTTCCACAGTAGCTGCACCAGTCCACATTCCCACCAACAGTGCATGAGGGGTCCCTTTTCTCCACATCCTTGCCAGAACTTATTTGTTGATTTATTGATAATGACCATCCTGAAAGATATTAAGTGATATCTCATTGTGGTTTTAATTTTCATTTCTCTGATGATAGTACTATTGAGCATCATTTCATATGTCTATCGGTCATCTGTACATCATCTTTACAGAAATGTCTATTTATCTCTGTGGCACATTTTTTAAATCATATTGTTTGGAGTTTTTTTGTGTTGTTTTATAAGTTCTTTAAAATTTTCGGTTACCCCCTGATCAGATGCATCAGTGAATATGTTCTCCCATTTAATGAGTTCTATTTTCATCTTGTTGATGATTTCCTTTGCTGTGCAAAACCTTTTTAGTTTTATGTAATAATATTTGTTTACTTTTTCTTTCATTTCCCTTGCCCAAGGAGATATATCAGAAAAAAATATTGCTACAATAAATGTTCAAGATTTTACTGTGTATTGTTTCTTCTAGGATCTTTATGGTTTCAAATATAACATTTAAATCTTGAATATATTTTGAGTTTATTCTTGTGTATGATATGAGGTGTTATCATTGCAATTTTTTCATGTATTCAGTTTTCCCAACACCATTTATTGAATAGACTACCTTTACCATATTGTATGTTTTTTGCCTTTTTTGTCGAATATTAACTGACTATAAAGGCATTCTTGGTTCTCTATTCTGTTCCATTGACCTTTATGTCTGTTTTTATGCCAATACTGTGCTGTTTTGATTACAATGGCTTTGTAATATAGTTTGGTATCAGGTAGTGTGATTCTACCAACTTTGTTTTTCTTTCTCAACATTGCTCTAGATATTTGGGATCTTTCGTGGTTTCATACAAATTTTTGGAATATTTGTTCTGGTTCTGTGAAATACATCATTGGTATCTTGATAGGAATTGTGTTGAATATATAGATCACTTTGGGTAGTATGGACATTTTAATGATGTTAATATTTCTATCCATGAACACAGTATATGCTTCCAATTATTTGTGTCTTCTTCAATTTCTTTCTTTAGTGTCTTAAAATTTTCTGAGTACAGATCTTTTACATCCTTGATTAAATTTACTCCTAGGTATTTTATTCTTATTTATATATTTATCCATTTATTATCTTCATTTATTGATTTTAGAAAAAGAAGAAGGGGGAAGAGAGAGAGAAGCATCAATTGTCGTTTCACATGTTTATGCATTCATTGGTTATTTCTTGTATGTGTCCTGATTAAGAATCAAACCCACAACCTTGGCATGTTGGGATGGCACTGTAATCAACTTATTGAGCAACCACTTATTCTTTTTGAAGCAATTGTGAATGGGACTGTTTTCTTAGATTCTTTTCAGGTAGTTCATTATTGGTATAAAAAAATGCAATTAAGTAGTTCTGGCCAAGATGAAGGTATAGGTAGAAATGCTTCACTTCCCCACACAAGCAAAAGAAGGATAACAACCAATTTAAAACAATAAACAGCCCTGGATGGTATAGATCAGTGGATTGAGCATGGGCCTAGGAACCAAAGGGACACTGGTTCGATTCCCAATCAGGGCACATGTCTGGGTTGCTGGCCAGGTCCCCAGTAGGCAGTGTGTGAAAGGCTACCACACATTGATGTTTCTTTCCCTCTTTTTATCCTTCCCTTGTCCTCTCTCTAAAAATAAATTAATTAATTAAAAAAAAATAAACCACCAGAGCTGCCAGAAAATCAAACTGCATGGAACTCCAGCAACCAAGGAGTTAAACAAACATTCATCCAGACTGGTCGGAGGGGCTCAGACAGATAGCTGGGTGGAGAGGATGTGCAGCAAGGCAGAGGACTGGGTGGGCAAGGCAGTGGCTGGTGGATCTGGTGGTCCCATATTTGCATGTAAATAAGCCAGGAGGAACAACTGGGGAGTGAAACAGACCACACAACCCAGGGTTTCAGCATGGGAAACTAAAGACTCAAAACCTCTGGCTGTAAATTCTGTGGGGGTTGTGAAGGCAGGAGAAGCTATCAGTCCACAGGACAGTCTGTTAGAGAAGCCCACAGGGCCTAGAATGTACATAAATCCTCCAACCCAGGAATCAGCACCTGAAAGGGCACAATCCACTTGTGAGATTTGAGAGAAGTGATTGAAAGCAGGGTGAGAGCCAAGCAAGCAGCACTGTTTCCTCTCTGACGCTTCCCCCACATAGAGTGCCACAACGCAACAAAGAGGGTTGCCCCTCCCTGGCAAATACCTAAGGCTCTGCCCCTTACTATGTAACAGCTGTGCCGAGACAAAGAAATATGGCCCAAATGAAAGAACAGATCCAAACTCCAGAAAAAGAACTAAGTGATGAAGAGATAGCCAACCTATCAGATGCAGAGTTCAAAACACTGGTAATCAGGATGCTCAAAGAAATGGCTGAGTATGGTTTCAAAATAGAGGAAAAAGTGAAGGCTTGCAAAGTGAAATAAAGAAAAATATACAGAGAACCAACAATGAAAGGAAGGAAACTGGGACTCAAAACAATAGAGTGGATCAAAAGGAAGAAATAAACATTCAATCAGAACAGAATGAAGAAATAAGAATTAAAAAAAAAAATGAGGAGAGGCTTAGGAATCTCCAGGACAATCTTAAACGTTCCAACATCTGAATTATACGGGTACCAGAAGGAGTAGAGGAAGAGCAAGAAATGGAAAAGTTATTTGAACAAATAATAAAGGAGAACTTCCCCAATCTGACAAAAAAAAAATAGACCTCCAGGAAGTCCAGGAAGCTCAGAGAGTCCCAAAGAAGTTGGACCCAAGGAGGAACACACCAAAGCACATCATAATTACATTACTCAAGACTAAAGATAAGGAAAGAATCTTAAAAGCAGCAAGAGAAAAGGAAACAGTTACTTACAAAGGAGTTCCCATCAGACTATCAGCTCATTTCTCAAAAGAGACCTTGCAGGCAAGAAGGTGCTGGAAAGAAGTATTCAAAATCATGAAAGACAAGGACCTACATCCAAGATTGCTCTATCCAGCAAAGCTTTCATTTAGAGTGGAAGGGCAGATAACATGCTTCCCAGATAACGTAAAGTTAAAAGAGTTCATCATCACCAAGCACTTATTATACAAAATGTTAAAGGGGCTGATTTAAGAAAAAGAAGATGATCAAAAATATGAACAGTAAAATGACAACAGACTCACAACTATCAACAACTGAACCTAAAAACAAACAAACAAATAAACAAACAAAAAACTAAGCAAACAACTAGAACAGGAACAGAATTACAGAAATGGATATCCCTTGGAGGGTTATCAGTGAGGAGGGGGGAGAAAGGGGAAAAGGTCCAGGGAATAAAAAGAGTAATTGGTAGGTACAAAATAGACAGGGGAAGGTTAAGAATAGTATGGGAAATGGAGAAGCCAAAGAACTTATATGTATGACCCATGGACATGAACTAAGGTGGGGGAATGCTGGTGCCAGTGTGGGGCAGCACAGAGGGGGAGTAAAGGGGAGGAAAAAATGGGACAACTGTGATAGCATAATCAATGAAATATATTTTTTAAAGAAACAGTAAATGACTTACATTTTAATATAATTAATTTATCAATTATATACACATTTTGACCACATCAATGTATAATGAAATTATTTTATATTAATGATATTTTTAGTAAGAATAGTGTGAGTAAATATGCCTCAATGTTTTTGAAATTGTATCTAACTTTTGTGATTAATAAGTTCATGACCTGGCAATAGGTGTATTATACTGTAATATTTGTGTTTAGTTAGTACCAGAGCTAAAAATGACACCTCACAACACAAAAATGAAAATGGTATATTACTTTTATTACAAATATTTTACAAATATGTTACTTTTGTGTTTACTAAATCAGATATTTTTTCAATATATTTTCACAAATGCCAGCATACTGTT
Source organism: Phyllostomus discolor (assembly GCF_004126475.2). Taxonomy (NCBI): domain Eukaryota; kingdom Metazoa; phylum Chordata; class Mammalia; order Chiroptera; family Phyllostomidae; genus Phyllostomus; species Phyllostomus discolor. The sequence continues at coordinate 1,598,575 of NC_040915.2, read as the reverse complement.
GCAATTTTAACTTAAAATAAATCTAAAGCTGTTCATGTTTTATTTTAAAAGGATAATAAGCATATTTTGGGCTTTTTTTTTAGTAAGAGAAAGTAGGTTAGAGAATTGTTTCTAACTGTGTTTAGCAGGCATACATAAAGCTTTGGAGATATCATTTGCTCACATTATTTTTGCCAGCAAAATCACATGATAGTAGACATGTTTCCAAACATCTGGTCCCCCCCCGCATATCATTAGTTTCTTTATGAAAAGTTAACTTTCACCCTTGTTTTAAAAAGGCAACCTCTATATTAAAAGGATAGTGTGTGTGTTGAGTTTTTGGAAATTTAACATTGAGCTAGGTAGAACACAAACATTCTTAAACAGTTGATCACACTTTGAAATTTTGATTAATGTCAAAGGTCTTGTAATGATTCCAAATGACTTTAGAACAAAATAATTTGACTATGTCTTTAATGCGATAAAACCTAAATGCAAAGAACTTTCCTTTTCTTAATTTTTTCAGCAACGTGACGTAATCCTGAGGTAATGTGTATGAAACCAGGTAATGTGTATGAAACCTTCTACACAGAACTTCTATGTTCTCCAACAACAATTTGCAAGAATCAAACAAAAATATTAGAACTCATGAAGTATAGTACCTTTAAAATGTGTGTATGTCAACTCTGTCCACCAAAGAGAGTTAGAAATAACTATCAATGCAATAGTGATGACCACTGCCAAACCTGAAATTGTGGTATCTAAGACTATTTCCTATTTTCAAAAATCACAGATATTTGGTGTAATCATAAGCTCTGTGTCAGTGGTAGAATTTATATATGGCAAGTTGGGAGCTTGCAATCACACCAGAAAACAGCATTGCAATCAAATGGCCTCACTACACATGGACTTGGGCATCAACTGATAAGGTTCTATTACCAAAGAGTAGACATCTGCATCAATATGAATAGTGACTGCCATGAATGTAACACATCAAACATGTTTAAATTCAGGAGTTCCAAATGATCCTAAAATATTTTGGTAAACATAGGAGAATGTTAGGAAACCAGCTTATTAAAACTGGTAATAAAAATAATAATACTGTATTTTTTAAAATTGTCTGTGTAATTTGCACATCAGGACATCCAGATTGCCAATAATTAGCTTGTGGTGTGTGTGTTTGGTGTGGGGGTGGGGTGTTGTCCAAGGATTTTAGCTCATAAATGAAGAAGGAAGATAAAGTATCATTTTGCAAACTATAATGACAGCATAAATATGGGAAATCTTCATTAATGGCCACTGATAACCTCAAAATAAAGACAACCACCAATGTAGGTTATCTTGCCAAAAAAAAGGACAATCTCATCAAATCAATTTATGGGAATTACAGGGATTAGACGAAGATGACACCATGGATATGTATTCAGCAAAATCCAGACTATAGGAAAGTCTTTGCTACAAGTCACCCAGTTTCTTCAGCAACAATAAAATTGCAAAATTAACAATAAGTAAGAAGATAAAGGTGAATTTATATACAAGGTTTAGGAAGCTTATCAATTAACAGCAAAGTATAAGCCTTATTTATATCCCAATTCAGGCAAACATGTTTTACAAAAGCTAATAACTCAATTATAAAATATAACTATGGTTCCATATTCAATCATAATATTTAGGAAGTGTTATTTTTTCTTTTTAATATATTTTATTGATTATGCTATTACAGTTGTCTCATTACCCCCCTTCATGCCCCTCCACCCTGCACACCCTCTCTCACCCACATTCCCCCCTTTAGTTCATGTCCATGTGTCATAAGTTCTTTAGTTTCTACATTTCTCATACTATTCTTGCCCTCCCCCTGTCTATTTTCTACCCACCATCTATGCTACTTATTCTCTGTACCTTTTCCCCCTCTCTCCTCCTCCCACTACCCTGTTGCTAACCCTCCATGTGATCTCCATTTCTGTGATTCTGTTACTGTTCTAGTTGATTACTTAGTTTGTTTTTGTTTTAGGTGTGATTATTAATAATTGTGAGTTTGCTGTCCTTTTACAATACATGTTTATCTTCTTTTTCTTAGATAAGTCCCTTTAACATTTCATAAAATAAGGGCTTGGTGATGATGAACTCCTTTAACTTGACCTTATCTGGGAAGCACTTTATCTGTCCTTCCATTCTAAATGAAAGCTTTGCTGGATAGAGCAATCTTGGATATATAGGTCCTTGCCTTTCATGACTTGGAATACTTCTTTCCAGCCCCTTCTTGCCTGCAAGGTCTCTTTTGAGAAATCAGCTGACAGTCTGATGGGAACTCCTTTGTAGGTTACTGTCCCCTTATCTCGCTGCTTCTAGGATTCTCTCCTTCATTTTTACCTTGGCTAATGTAATTATGATGTGCCTTGGTGTGTTCCTCCTTGGGTCCAACTTCTTTGGGGCTCTCTGAGCTTTCTGGACTTCCTGGAAGTCTATTTCCTTTGCCAGATTGGGGAAGTTCGCCTTTATTATTTGTTCAAATAACTTTTCCACTTGTTGCTCTTCCTCTTCCCCTTCTGGTACCCCTATAATCTGGATGTTGGAACGTTTAGAGATGTCCTGGAGGTTCCTAAGTTTCTCCTCATTTTTTTGAATTCTTATTTCTCCATTCTTTTCTGTTTGATTGGTTGTTTCTTCCTTCTGGTCCACTCTATTGTTTTGAGTCCCAGTTTCCTTCCCATCACTATTGGTTCCCTGTGCATTTTCCTTCATTTCTCTTGTCATAGCCTTCATTTGTTCATCTAATTTGCAACTAAATTCAACCAGTTCTGAGCATCCTGACCACCAGTGCTTGGAACCATATATCTGATAGGTTGGCTATCTCTAAGTCACTTTAAAGTATTGGCTTTAGGGCTTTGATTTGAACTTCTGTTTGAACCATTTTTTTTGCGGGGGGCGGGGGTCTTCTCTCAACTGTTATGTATGAGGGGTGGAGCCTTAGGTGTTCTCCAGGGCAGGTCAACCCAGTCGCTGGATTGTGATATTGTATGTGGGGGCAGGGTCCAAGAGAGAACAATGGCACTTGCTCTGCTCTCTGTCAGATTTCAGTTCCTTCTGCTGCTTCCCCCAAGCTAACTGGGCCTTTCTGGTGCTAATTCCCATGTGAGTGGGTTTGTGTACATACCAGGACCCCGAGGGTCTCTCCAACGCACTCTCTTGTGAGGCTGAGAGTCTGCCCCTGTGCCTCAACCCCCACAGGTGTTTTCAGTCAGTGTCCCAAGGTTCTATTTCCTGGGGCTGGGACCCTGGGTTGCGTGATCTGCCTCACTGCCCAATATAGCCTGGTTTGTCTGCACATGAATGTGGCCCAAACAGCCAGGTACCTTTTGCGCAGTGCCTTGCTTCACAGTCACCACCTCGCTGGGTCTACCAGCCTCCTGTGCACCCAGGGTCCACCCGCTGCGGTCTTGCACCCGGACTGCATTACTCAGCCGGTGACACCACTTTTTGTGCCTCCACCCCTCTCCACCCATCTGCCCAACTCCACCCCTCCTACTGGTCTGGATGAATGTGTACATTTTAGCTCCTTGGTTGTCCAACTTCCATACAGTTCAGTTTTCTGTCAGATTTGATTGTTAAATTGTTGCTGACCTTATTTTGGTTGTGCGATGAGGCATAGTGTGTCTACCTATGCCTCCATCTTGGCCGGAAATTCTGGAAGTGTTATTTTTGTACTGTGATAATTTATAGGGTTTTGCTATGTACAAAAAAAGAATGTTTGTACCTGCATACGGGGATGGGGTCTCTTTCCCCAGCTCTTCCTGATGGCCAGCAGCTAGAGCAGGCATCCTGACTCCCAGGACAATGGACAGGTATAGTCCGTACTCTCTTAGGAACTGGAGTGTGCAGCAGGAGGTGAGCAGAACAAAGTCAGGGGTTGGGGGAGTGAGGCTGGTGTCTGCTGCTGGTGTCCCCCGTGGCCTACATGGGCCCCACCTCAGCCACAGTGATCCACAGCATCCAGAGAAGCTGTCAGGACTTCCCCTTCAGGCCCTGGAAGCTGACAGCTACTGAGACACCCACTCATGAAGTCGGCAGACTGGGAGAAGTGAGCCAGTGAGTCGCATATGCCATCCCTCCCAAGAATGATGTTTGGAGAAAATGTTTTAAGAATCCAGCACCATTCTGGCGTTGGGATTGAGTTTGATGCTACAGATGCTTTAAGATGTGTAAGCAACCACCCAGGTATGTAGCCTGTGCAGAAGAGGGACAGGAAAGCAGGATGGAGGGCCCACACTGCAAGGAGGATATTAAACCACAGGATGGGACCTACACGACAGATTACAAGGGAACATTACTTGGAGAATTGCTCAAGTTAAAGGTTGTCCCTATAGCAGATCATATAGATACAGAGAAACTGAAAGCCAGGGAACAGATTAGGTTTTTTGAAGAAGTTCTCCTGGTGGAGGATGAATTCACAATCACGAAATTTCCAGTCTAAGTGTGAAAATTACAGTAACACCTCCCATCTTTTTCCTGCTGTTGCTTTTTTTCTTTTTAAGAATTGATGGAGTGCTTATCAGACTGAGTGACAGGAGATTTTACCAGAGGCTGACAAGACCTGCATATTATGAGAATATATATCACAGAGACAGCAAAATTGCTCATTTAACATATGCTCTGCCACCCTTCTTCACGCAGCCCAATGAAGTAGCTCAGTATTCCCCGATCAAGGAGGCAGTTTGTGAAAAGCTGGTATTTCCAAAAGAATTCAGCATAACCCCACAGAGTCATGAGAAAATGCACCCGTGGGATAGCATGTGCCCACTGTGGATCTGATGGACACCTTGGCAGTGTGGACAGGGCATGTTTATTGGGAGAATTAATGGTCTTGTCTATGTGCAGATTTTCAGTCACCTTAAAGGTAAAAATAAAATAAAAGACTGTTGCAGGCAAAACATAAATAAAGTCAAGGCAGAATATCCTGTGATTGCCACAAAGGCACCAAGGAGCCTGGTCCCGTTTCCAACATCCTTTGCGAAGCAGGGTTTTCTGCAGTGACAGCAACCAGTGAGATTACGGAACAGACTGGACATAAGCAACACGCTTCGGGTGTCCTTGTCTCCTGTCACCCCCCAATGGGACCATCTAGTTGCAGGAAACAAGCTCGGGACTCCCACTGATTCTGCATTATGGTGATTTGTATAACTATTTCATCATATATTACAATGTAGTAGTAATAGAAATAAAGTGCACAATAAGTGTAATGGCACTTGAATCATCCTGAAATCGTCTTCACCCTGGCCTGTGGAAGAACATTCTCCCATGAAACTGATCACTGGTGCCAAAAAAGGTTGGGGCCCACTGAGCTAAAGTTTTAGCTTTGGGCACCTGGCTGCCCCAGTTCCTGGGTGGAGCCTAGAGATGGTAACCATAGTCACTCAGCACCTGGTGGTACTGTGAGAATGTGGCCTGACTTCTGGCAGGTGGGTGGACACTCCGGCGGGTGTGGAGGGAGGCTGCGGGCATGTGCAAGGTCAGGCTATCTCTGTAGGAGCTCACCTGGAGCGGAGCAGCGTAGGAGGGGTGCAGCGGGGCCCAGCAGGGGCAAGGCACACCAAGCCATATGATCCGGCTGAGCTCCCTTTGCGCTGTTGAATGCTTAGGTCACATTGACAAGTATCTAGATTTTTTTCTAATGAGTTAAAAAAGCCAACCTTTGTGTGACATGGTATACATTAACAGAAGTTCTATTTTATTTTAAATGTATTTTCTTGATGAAAATTAATCACTTATTGATTTCGAACTTGTGCTTGCAAATATTTGTTGTGTAATTTAGTTTTTGATTTAGAAATTATCTGTATTTTGCTGTGTATAGTGTGCACCCAAGTTTTTGGACCAAACTTGCAGGAAAAAAATATTTTATTTAATTTTTTAAATTCAATTATCTATCTATTTATTTATTTATTTACTTATATTTAGATACTTGTTTTTTGTATTATAAAGGAATTTTAGCATTTATCTTTGAACATGTTATGGTACAAGAGATTTTATGTAACAAATAAGTAAAAACACAAGAACAGATACAAGGAATTTCTGGTACTACTCATGTATAATGCACATCCTTATATTTCCCTCAAAAATTTGGGCAAAAATGTACTCATTATACATGGCAAAATATGGTAAGTTTGCCTCTGAATTTTAAAGTAATAATCCAGTAAGATAATTGTTTAACTAGTCATTGGCATTACATAGTTTCTACAGAACTTTTTTTTTAAGAGACAGAATTTACTCTTGGGATTATATATTTTGTGATGCAACTTTCCCTCATTCACAAAAGTGAGCTTTGAGTATTTCCTTATTAAAATAGAACTACACAAGTGTTAGCTAGCATCTTAGATCTCCTACAATGAGTAACTTGTTCGAATGTTCCTAGAAAGCTTTGCCACGGCTTTCTGTGTTTCTTTGAACACATCCGTTGACACTGGAGTCAGACTGACCTTCCCATTGCCTGGTTTCCCTCCTGACTTTGGCCCTGTTTGTCAACATCAAAAACAGGCTCTTCTGGAGAACTTTTTTTTTCAAGTAAGAAGCTTCAAAGGCAGCTCCCAAATTTGAATTGTCGTACCTACACATCTTTTTAAATTATAAGAGTCTCTTAAGTGTGACCTACTCTGATAATTTTTGAGGTTTGTCTCTTTGTTCTGGAAGCTTAATGTGAATGCTTTTTACTAAGGAGATGGTTTGATATTGTTATTAGCTAATATCATGAGACAAATTACATAAGTTGGAATTTATTGCTAATAATAATAGAATAAACCCATATTTGAATTAATAGTTTTAATACTTTCAATGTTGTATTTACTTATGTTCTGTTTTCTGTCAGTTCTGGTTATTTTTTGTTTTTAAATTGTTGTTGTCCTTCTTTTGGTTGTGCGAGGAGGAAGTGTATCCACCTACACCTCCATCTGGGCCGCCATCTACTGTGTCTTTAAGTTACAATTATTTTTTATTTCTCAAGCATTTTAGCTTTAAGTGCAGAGACACTGAGGCAGGCACATAGAAATGAGGACGTCCCGAAAGCATCTGCATGATGCAGACACCGGCCAGCAGTGTCCGCGGTGTCATGGATGAGAAGTGAGACATTCACCAGAACTACCTGTGGAGGAAAAGGGACAGCACGGTTACCCTCTCAAGGGGAGGGTGCCTGGGAGTGGCCTGGCAACACTCTAAGAGGAGAGTGTGTCGACCCTTCTCTTCACAGGGTTTTTATTAGCTTTTAATTTGCACAGGAATACAGGTAAAGTTCATTAATCATTGTCAGGCAGTAAGGATCAAACAATAGATAACATACAAAGAACTCTGAGGGCCTATTCTGAGTCAGGGTCTGTTAGCTAACAGGCTACAAAACTTTGGAAAGCAAACTCATTTCCTGCTCTGGCCTTTATCATTTAATTAAGACCAATCTTAGTGAAGCAGGTTTCGCAGGAGTTTATGTATTTTTTCTCAGGCCTGATCACCCAGGGAACCTGCCTTATCCACCACAGGGCTGCACCGCCCTCTGTCATTGTTTCAGGATTAAGTCAAGCAGAGGAGGCAAGACAGTCAAGAGATTAGGAGACTTTTTGAAGGCAGAATCAAAGCCCAGGGGTGAGGGTCCATCACCTCCTTTCTCCATAGTCCCCCAAGTCCTTCCCAGGAGGCCTCCACATGGTCATGCCTGTCTTAGGTTGGTCCCCCCTTGGGAAATCTTACATGTCATTGGCTAACTGATCAAGCATTGGGGGCCAGTTATGGAAAAAGGAGCAGAAGTGGGCTCTTTCCAGGGAGATAAGCTTTGTCTTCTTAGTGGCTTATGGTCCAAAGGTCGCTCAGTCAACCTTAGCCATGGGGGAGTTACAGCTCCTGAAACCAGGCAGGGAGGCTCCCAACATCTCCAGGAAATGCAAAACATTGCTAAAGAAAGCTAAGCCAGATATCCTGGGCCAGACAGCCTGAGTTCCTAAAATACTCCACTACCCACCCACAGTAGTGGGGTGAGGTTAAAAAAGGAAGAAGGGAAAAAAACGAGGAAGGAAAATGAGGACAATGAGGGCGGGGAGGCAGCGAGAGTCCCACTTTACTGCGGGAGAAAGAAGAACACAGAGGGGACAACTCCTGGTGGGAGAAAGCACCTTCCACGTGGAGCAGGGGAGACCACACTGCGAGCGTCAGCACGCTTCGTGTTGTTTCCTCTGCCTCCCTCCGTGTCAGTGTCGCAGAGACTGACCGAGCGTGTCTGTGGGAGCACTCCTATCGCCCACCTTCACAGCACCCACCCACCCAGCCCGGCGCAGGAGGCTTTCTGTGGAGTGAGATAACCAGTCATGTCAGGTTCAAAAGGTTCCTAAGAAGAGGCGATTACATTGAGTTTTGCCAACTTCGGGTCCCTTTGCTAGAGAAAGGCAGCCCTGGCCCTACTCTCAGAGCAGTACTGAGGAGCCTAACTCCAAGGTCACACCCAGACCCAGCTAGGGCGGTGCATTGCGGCCTGTGCTGGTGTCCGGGGCGGAGCAGGGACTTGCAGCGCCCATCTACAGGCCCTGAGAGCCGATCCAAATGCACCAACCCTCTGCCAGGGGTTCTGCTCAGCCAACCCGTATGATTCAGGGAAGGTCAAAACCCATAAACCAGGGCTCATACTCTCGTGCTCCCTTTCAACTGAGTAATGTACATACAATGCTGGTTTGAGTTTTTTAATTTTCTTGCTGTTCCTTTTATAAGTAAAAATAAATGTTAAAAAATCTCTAGACAATAGATATTTTGGAGTAGAAAAAGAAAAACAGAAGGTAAATCATCAACAAATCACATAAACCTAACAAAATAAATGAGCCAGCAATATACTGGTTGCAGATATATCAAACGTATAAACACTTTAATTAATAAGCTTGGGCAGCTCTGAGTAGTGTGGCTCAGTTGGTTGGAGTGTCATCCTGCACACCTAAAGGTCATGGATTCCATTCCTGGTCAGAGCATATACCTAGCTGTGGGTTTGATTCCCAGAGGGCACATACGGGAGGCACTTGATCGATGTTTTCTCTCCTCTCTCTCTCCTTCCCTGTCTCTCTAAAAGCAATGAAAAAATGTCCTAGGGTGAGGATTAAAAAAAATAAGCTTGTACATAAAAACAGTGAACTACTGCTCAAGGTATACTGTTGTATATCACACTCTTTAAAAAGAGAGTGGAGATTCTTTACAAGGACATATAAAACTGTTTAAAAATGGGTCATGCATTTCACCATAAAGTGAGTCTCAATAAATTAGATAGGATCAAAGCATAAAACGGTTACAAATATTATTGGATATATGTTTGTAATGTACAATATATATTTGTAATATATTGTTCATATATATATATATATATTGCATGTGTGTGAAGTTCTATTATGGGGAAATCTCTAAGGTATATTGCTAAGAGAATAAAATGCATATAATATTTGCTTATATTAAAGAATGGAAGGGTCACAGACAATGAAGATGGTTTTCTATGGGGAGAGGGGAATACAGCATGACTCCAACAGAATGGAAGCTCTTTGCATTTATTTTGTACTTTTTACTGTGAGGTTATCAAATATTTTACATAATGTGCAACAAAATTAAATTTAAAAAATTTAAATCCATAAATATTAGAAACAAACAAATCTAACTTTGTATTCAACTTTTAGCCTAAATGCAAGAAAAGGGGGGAAAATACTTTTTGTTCTTCTACTTATGTGATAAAAGTATATGGTTTGAAAATTATTTTTTAACTTCTTTTTATTTATTTCTCTTTAAAATATATTTTACTGATTATGCTATTACAGTTGTCCCATTCCCCCCCTTTATTTCCCACCACCCTGCACACCCCCTCCCACCCGCATTCCCCCCCAGCTTAGTTCATGTCCATGGGTTGCACATATATAACTTCTTTGGCTTCTCCATTTCCTATACTGTTCTTACCCTCCCCCTGTCTATTTTCTACCTACCATTTATGCTTATTATTCCCTTTTACCCCATTCTCCCATCTCCCCCTTCCCACTGATAACTCTCCATGTGATCTCCATTTCTGTGATTCTGTTCCTGTTCTAGTTGTTTGCTTAGTTTGTTTTTGTTTTTGTTTAGGTTTGGTTGATGATAGCTGTGAGTTTGTTGTCATTTTACTGTTCATATTTTTTGTCTTCTTTTTCTTAGAAAAGTCCCTTTAAAATTTCATATAATAAGGGCTGATGATGATGAACTCCTTTAACTTGACCTTATCTGGGAAGCACTTTACCTGTCCTTCCATTCTAAATGATAGTTTTGCTGGATAGAGCAATCTTGAATGTAGGTCCTGGCCTTCCAGGACTTGGAATACTTCTTTTCAGTCCCTTCTTGTCTGTAAGGTCTCTTTTGAGAAATCAGCTTACAGTCTAATGGGAACTCTTTTGTAGGTAACTGTCTCCTTTTCTCTGGCTGCTTTTAAGATTCTCTCCTTATCTTTCATCTTGGGTAATGTAATTATTATGTGGCTTGGTGTGTGCTTCCTTGGGTCCAACTTCTCTGGGACTTTCTGAGCTCCCTGGTCTTCCTGGAAGTCTATTTCCTTTGCCAGATTGGGGAAGTTCTCCTTTATTATTTGTTCAAATAAGTTTTCTGCTGCTGCTCTTCCTCTTCTCCTTCTGGTAGCCCTATAATTCAGATGTTGGAACATTTAAGGTTGTCCTGGAGGTTCCTAAGCCTCTCCTCATTTTTTTGAATTCTTATTTCTTCATTCTGTTCTGGTTGAATGTTTATTTTTTTTCCTTCTGGTTCAAATTGTTGATTTGAGTCCTGGTTTCCTACCCATCACTGTTGGTTCCCTGTACATTTTCCTTTATTTCCCTTTGGCCTTCACTTTTTCCTCTATTTTGTGGCCACACTCAATCATTTCTGTGAGCATCCTGATTACCAGTGTTTTGAACTGTGCATCTGATAGGTTAGCTATCTCTTTATTGCTTAGTTGTATTTTTTCTGGATCTTTGATCTGTTCTTTCATGTGGGCCATTTTTTATTTTATCTGGGCATGCCTGTTATGTAGAAAGGGGTGGAGTATTGGGAACCACCCTGCCTGGTTTCAGAAAGTGTAACCCCTCCGTGGATAAGGCTGAGTGGGTGACCTTCAGATCATAAGCCACTAAAGAGACAAAGCTTATCTTCCTGGCGGGAGCCCACTTCTGCTCCTTTTACTTCATCCATAACTGGCTCCCAATGCTTGGTCAGTTAGCCAATGATGGGTAACATTCCCCAAAAGGGGAATGACCTAAGACAGGCACAGTCACATGGAGGCCCCGGGGAAGGACTTGGGGGGCTATGGAGAAAGGAGGTGATGAACCCTCACCCCTTGGCTATGACATGGCCTGAGTCCTCATTCTGTCTGCAAGAAGTCTCCTAATCTCTTGGCTGCCTTACTACCCCAGCCTGATTTAAGCCTGAGACAATGCCTTAAATCTGAAACAATGCTGGTCATGGGTACCACCCTGTGCTGGAAAGGGTGTGTTCCCTAGGGCAATCAGGCCTAAGAAAGAATATGTAAAATCCTGTGAAACCTGCTTTGTTTATAATGCTCTCAATTAAATAAGGGTCCAAACAAGAAATGAGTTTATTCCTTGAAGTTTTATAGCTCTTTAGCTATCTGACCCTGACTCAAAATACACCCTCAGAGTTCTTTGTTATCTATTGTTTGAGCCTTACTGCCTGACAATGATTTTACCTATATTCCTGTGCAAAGGAACCCAATAAAGGTCCATTGAGTAAAAGGCTCTTGGCTCTTCTCCTTTGAGAGACTGGCCACCTTTCCTCCCCAAGCAGATCATGTCTTGATAGACTTATTCTCATCTGTGGTGGCCGGGGGTGGGGGGTGGGGTGCCTGCAGGTGGAGCCCTCCACAGTGGGGCCTTAGGCATTTGCCAAGGAAGGGCAACCCTCTTTGCTGCATTATTGTGCTGTATATAGGGAGGGGCCCCAGAGAGAGCAGTGCCACTTGTTCAGTTCTCAGCTGGCATTCAGTTACTTCCTCTGCTACCCACAAGCAAATTGGGCCCTTCTGGTGCTTATTCCCAGGTGGGTGTTTTGTGTAGATTCTAGGACTTTGTGGGTCTCTCCAATGAACTCAACTGTGAGGCTCAGAGTATCTCCTGCCACCTCAATCCCCACAGGTGTTTTCAGTCACAGGTTTTGGGGTTTTATTTCCCCCACACTGGAACCCTGGGCTGTGTGGTCTGTCTTGCTCTCCAGTCATTTCTGCCAGTTTATCCCCATGCAAATGTGGGACTGTCCACTCACCAGCCACCAACTGGCAGGCTCTGCCATCTGCTGCCTTGCCACCCACCTACCTGTCTCTTCCCCTCCTACCAGTCTGGATGAATGTTTCTTCTTTAACTCCTTGGTTGTCAGACTTCTATACAATTTGATTTTTCTGGCAGTTCTGGTTGTTTTTCTTTTTTTTTAATTTATTGTTGTCCTACTTATGGTTGTGCAAGGAGGCAAAATGTATCTACCTACACCTCCATCTTGGCCAGAAGTCTGAAAATTATTTTCTTTTTCTAAATATATTTTATTGATCATGCTATTACAGTTGTCCCATTTCCCTCTTCACGCCCCTCCACCCTGTACACCCTCTCCCACCCACTTCCCCCCTTTAGTTCATGTCCATATGTCATACTTATAAGTTCTTAGCTTCTACATTTCTAATACTATTCTTACCCTTCTCCTGTCTATTTCCTACCTACCATCTATGCTACTTATTCTCTGTACCTTTTCCCCCTCTCTCCTCCTCCCACTTCTCTGTTGCTAACCCTCCATGTGATCTCCATTTCTGTGGTTCTGTTCCTGTTCTAGTTGTTTGCTTTGTGTTTTTTTTTTTTTTTTGGTTTTGCTTTAGGTGTGGTTGTTAATAATTGTGAGTTTGCTGTCCTTTTATTATACATGTGTTTTTAATCTTCTTTTCTTAGATAAGTCCCTTTAACATTTCATAAAATAAGGGTTTAGTGACGATGAACTCCTTTAATTTGACCTTATCTGAGAAGCACTTTATCTGTCCTTCCATTCTAAATGAAAGCTTTGCTGGATAGAGCAATCTTGGATATATAGGTCCTTGCCTTTCATGACTTGGAATACTTCTTTCCAGCCCCTTCTTGCCTGCAAGGTCTCTTTTGAGAAATCAGCTGACAGTCTGATGGGAACTCCTTTGTAGGTTACTGTCCCCTTATCTCTTGCTGCTTCTAGGATTCTCTTCTTCATTTTTACCTTGGCTAATGTAATTATGATGTGCCTTGGTGCGTTTCTTCTTGGGTCCAACTTCTTTGGGACTCTCTGAGCTTCCTGGACTTCCTGGAAGTCTATTACTTTTGCCAGATTGGGGAAGTTGTCCTTTATTATTTGTTCAAATAACTATTCCACTTGTTGCTCTTCCTCTTCCCCTTCTGGTACCCCTATAATTTTGATGTTGGAATGTTTAAAGAGGTCCTGGAGGTTCCTAAGTTTCTCCTTGTTTTTTTGAATTCTTATTTCTCCATTCTTTTCTGTTTGGTTGTTTCTTTCTTCCTTCTGGTCCACTCTATTGTTCTGAGTCCCAGTTTCCTTTCCATCACTATGTATTCCCTGGCATTTTCCTGCATTGGTTTCCCGTGCATTTTCCTTCATTTCTTTTATAGTAACCTGCATTTGTTCATCTAATTTGCAACAAAAGTCAACCAATTCTGTGAGCTTCCTGATCACCAGTGTTTTCAACTGTGCATCTGATAGGTTAGCTATCTCTTGGTTGCTCAAAAGGATGAGTTCTGGGGCACTGATTTGTTCTTTTTGAACCATCTCTCTCTCTCTCTTTTTTTTTTTTTTTGGTCTGGTCACTGCTGTTATGGTGAGGGGTGGAGCCTTAAGTGTTCTCCAGGGCTGGGCACCGCAGTCGCTAGATTGTGGCTAGATTGTGACGTTGTATGTGAGGGCGGGGTCGAGAGGGAACAATGGCGGTAGCTCCCTTCTCTGTGGGACCTCAGTCCCTTCCCTGGGATCCTGGCCTGTGCGCTCTGCCCTGCTCCACAGTTGCCGCCTCACCGGGTCTGCCAGCTGCCACTTGCATACTCAGGGTCCACCTGCTGCGATCTTGCACTCCCCAAATGCCTTATGTACTCCCGGTTGCCTTATGTGCCCAATTCTCCCTATTCGCTGCGTGGCAACCCAACCCGCTCCCGGCAGCTCATCTCTGCCCCTCCTACTGGTCTGGATGAATGGGTCTATTTCAACTTCTTGGCTGTCCAACTTCCATTCAGATAAATTTTCTGTCAGTTCTGGGTGTTATTCTGCCTCTAAATTGTTGTTGTTCCAATCTTGGTTGTGCGTGGAGGTACGGTGCATCCACCTATGCCTCCATTTTGCTGGAAGTCTCTGAAAATTATTTTCTTTAGGAAAGGTGTTTCCCTTCACCGTCCTATCAGAAATTGGATGTTATGATAGTTAATTTCATTTGTCAACTTCATTAGGTCACAGAATGCCCAGATATGTATATGTACCACAGCTTCTTTATTGATCATCTATTGATGGAAGCCTAGGTTGCTTCCGTATGTTGGCTATTGTAAATAATGCTGCAATGAACACAGGGGTGCATATATCTTTTTTAATTTCTTTCTTTCTTTCTTTCTTTCTTTCTTTCTTTCTTTCTTTCTTCCTTTCTTTCTTTCTTTCTTTCTTCTTTCTATAAATACCCAGAAGTAGAATTCCTAGGTCATATGGTAGTTCTATTTTTAATTTTCCACTATTTTGCATAGTGGCTCTACTAATTTACAATTCCACCAAAAGTGTACAAGTGTTCCCCTTTCTCACATCCGCACCAGCACCTGTTGTTTGTTGATTTATTGATGATGGCCATCTAACAGGTGTGATGTGATACTCTATGTTTTTCATTTGCATTTCCCTGATTAGTGGCAACTATTTATATGAGTGCACATACCAGGTTTGGATCATTATGTGGAACAAAATGAACTCTGATGCACTAGGAGTAGGAGTGACAGCTGCACAATCACTTTGACAATCAGGAGTCACCTGGTAAATGGTCTATGACCCATTTATTTATCTGCTAGGTGCTCACTGTAACGTGACCCCTACTTTCACAAGGAAACTTGCCCAGAGGCACTCATTGAGTTCTTATTTGTAATAACAGGAAGTTGGAGAGCTTATATTTAAACAATGTAACACTACACGCAGTTATATTTTAAGTGATCTCCAACCATCAGCACTTGCATGAATGAGTCTCCCAGGCAAGAAGCTGAGTGCAAAAAAGAAAAGTCAAAAGAACACTTTCAGAGGAATTCTCTGAATCTAATGCTCAAAAGAGATACACACATATTTGAAGATACAAACACTTCAGGTAAAATTAGAAAAATATCAAGGAATTGGCTGGAATAACATTGAGGCTGCTGCAGGGGCCCGGGACCAGTGGGGGTAGACACCCAGCGTCCAAGTGCTGATGTGCATTCCCTACGTGTGTGGTGATCACAGATTGTTCTGTTTTACTTTTAAACATGAAAATATTAAGAGGATATATATTATGTTGTATGTGCAATATATTTCATAATAAGAATTAAAATAATTTTAAAAGTGTCAAAATCAGCATAAAGCCACCAAGGAGAGCTTGCTGTGTTGTTCTACTGAGTCCTGTTAATGGTACAGTATTGTCACCCCGCTCCCCCCTCACTTGCAACCACAGACATGCTTCTAATAAGCAGATGGTCTGTGAGGTGTGTTCAAGAAGTAACCCTACGTGGCAGATGCTCAGCAACACTTATATTGTGTTGGCCAAAAAGTTCCTTTGGTTTTTTCCATATGATGGTGCTAATAGAGTTTAGTTGTCTGTAACTTCATTCAAAACAATTTTGTTAGATTGTATTGTGACAGCTGTCCTATCAGCGTGCATTTTTTTTAACTTATTAAATTGGTGGATTTTTGTGTAGCCATTTTAATATTGGAAATGGAAGAAAATATGAAACATTTCTGGCATATTATGCTTTATTATTTAAAGAAAGGTAAAAATGCAACTGCAACTGAAAAAAGATTTATGCTAAGAAAATCTTATGGAAAAATGTTAAGAAAAATAGCTGCAAACTACCATAGTAAGAGGAATGTGTTACAAGTGAAATTTATGTTGTTGATAAGAAGCATTTCACTATACACACACAGCATGCACACACATGCACCCACACAGCCATACACACTCTTCAAACCAACTGGAATAGAAGAATAACTTCTATGCAAAAAAAAAAAAACCAGAGTGTGAAAGGTGAAAGGAGTAAAGTGGATATGAAATAACAAAATCCGAGTCATGGAAACAAAAATACATTCACTGGACTAAAAAATAAAATAAAATAAGATAAATGAAGGGGGAGGGAGTGAGTGGAGGTGGAAGAAGGTATGGGGGTAAATGTTAAGGGAAGAAGACAATAAAAGTGAACTACTAGAAAAATAAAAGAAATGAAATGCAATCTAGAATCAACATAGTCAAAGAACACTTAGATGATCAGAGTATGGTAATGAAGCATTGCCTCAGGATGGGTGGAAGGAAAGAAGTTGTGAACTGTGAGCAGCTGTCACGTAGGGAGAATGAGGAGCCCTCGTGGGTGAGGGCGCAGCTGTGCCTGTGCAGCCCTTAATGCAGCAATACACAAACTCTCAACACCACAGTGTGTTAGAAAATGGTATGATTTTCCAAGTGATAATTAATGAAATATCCAAAGCATTGGTGCATCTGTCATCTCATGATAACTACTGTGCTGTTATCATCGACAAACGGCATCGGAATACTGTCTTAAATCGGCACAAGGAAGAAACAGGGGTGCGGAGACTATGGGGGCCTCAGCCATGCACGTTCCACCTAGAAGACACGTGCAGCCAGCTGGGGAGGTAGAACTCTTAGCAGACAACGACAAAAACAATTTGGAACCGGAGTACAGTCCTCCCAGTCGCCAGCAAGAAGTAAAGTTTTTCTCGCCCTCTACCTTCTCCAGGATAATGTACTGGAGGGCTGGACCGCTGGACCTCAGGGAGAAATAAGGTACCTCAGTCTACCCTGTGGTTGATTATCTGTGCTTTTCATTGATGTGACTGAATGTTTTACCAAATTGGTGCTGCTTATTGGTTTTTGGTTTTGAACATTCCTGCCCCAGTTCTTGGGCTGAATGAATAACTGAAAGATATGTGCAAACTTCAACCAATCAGACAGCTTCTTCTGGGTCATGTGTATACCCAGTAAAATGCCCAATATATTTAGTTCATTGGCTGCTTTACCAGAAGTGCTGTGACACCATCAAAATATTAAAATAAAGCTAAGTTATTAATCTGGAATCCTACAGTCCAGATATGGAAATAAATGGTAACATCAGAGAAAAGGGGTCCGTCCTTGGAACAATCAGCTTATTTCAATGGTCAGTCCCTGTGTGCAAAAGAGCCTCATGGAGCTTGAGCAGAGGGGCTGGGTGAGCCCACAGCCAGCGTGAGGAGTGCACCTTGCTGTCCTACACTACAAAGTCAGAAGCACACTGAGCACAGAGGCCCTGTGCGTTCGGGGAAGAGGCCCTGTGCGTTCGGGGACTGGCACGCAATCTATGCACCCTGTGTGAGCTCTTCGTCTGCTCCCAGGAGAAATTTCCCACTTTCTCTCCAAGTTTCTCTTTGATTTCGCTGTTGCCAATTCCCCTTACAGCCAAACCCAGGGGATGTTTTAACAAGTTCTTGTTTTCCTAGGTTCCAAAACGACAGAAGCAAGCGTTTCTAATTTCCTCTGTTTAAATGTAAGTGTTTGATTGTTATGTTGCAGCTCTGTAACAAGCCCCTTGGCGCTTCCAGGGCAGGGATTTAACTGGCAAAGTCCCCAGCTTCAAGAAGTTGCTACGTAAAGAAAACAAAGTTGCTTTCAATTTTTTTTCATGGTGTGAGAGGCAATTTAATCACTGCTCAGGCCCCCACCCTGCCCCTGTCTTAATAAACAGTCTCACTGGGAGGTTAGGTGACACCAAATGAGGAAAATCAAACCCCAGCTAGGGAACTATTTATGGCAGTTTTCATAGAACAAAGCAATTGTTCTCTGTGTTCTAATTATTAGATAGTTCTGATGTTTTATTCTTTGTTCTCAAATAAAAGTTTTCTGGGGTTTTATTTATATCACCTAACACACATTAGAAAAACATTATATATATATATATATAAAATGAGAAAACGTACTAACATTTATTAAAACAACCAGCACTATAAAATCAACTTTCATCCTATACACTACCTCAAAACAACCAAAAATGGGTTATTAGACAAAAATACTTAATTAACTAATTACTGGTCATATCAAGAGTATAGCTGGGATTCAACAAATGGCCAATCAGCACACACGAAAAGTTATGTACCTCCAATAACTTTGTAACAGCCACAACACAAAGTTTTCTGTTGGACATTGACAGCCTAACCTCGGGCTTTCTAAGTTTTCACTCTTCTTTTATAGCCACTATTGTTGTTTGCTCCTTAGATGATTTTTTTTCTTTTTTCTCTCTTTTTTTTTTAATGTTAATCAGTGTTCAAATACAGTTTTCTCTTTTTTACTCCCAATCCAGTCCCCCCTCCCACCCTCCCTGATTTTTTTTTCAAAGAATGTATTTAGTAATCTCATTTCTTCTCAAGTATCAACCAAGAGTCATTGGTGCCCATTTAACACCAACAGGCATCCCCAACTGGAAGTGAGGTGAAGGGGGAGACTTCATTCAGTGAAATCAGCTCAGTTTTGACAGCACATGGCTGTGGAACAGCACAGCTGTGAGGCAGCCCCAGGGCAAGGGGGCCCTGGTGTTGCAGCGCGGGTCTGCTCCACTCCAGTCCCAGCCCGTGAGATCGTTTCCATGCAACTGCTCGACCTGGGTAGACTCACTCTTCAGTGGAAACCGAAAGTGCACTCCAGATACAGAGGGGAGCTGACATATATAGACAGGTCCCTGTCCCTGGTCCCTGACTGGTCTGTCCTCATGCATATGAGGATGCCAAATCTCACATTTTGATTGGTCCAAGAAGCACTGTCCTGATTGGTCAAAACGGAGTCTGATTGGTTAGTGAAAATGCAAGTGAAGATGTAGCTGCGCACCTCTGATCGAATAGGGCATGTCTCCAGGCCATTGGTTCGTTTGCTGGCCTAGGAGCTCCTTTACAAGGGTCCACTCAGGTAGCAGAAACATGGTGCCAGCAGCAGGCAGCTCCGTGGGCTTCTCTCTGAAGCGTGGTGTGCGTGAGAGCCCCCTGTTCCACAGCAGCTGCTAGCCCTGTTTTCAAATTCCGGCCGGATTAACCACAAGGAGTCTTTGGTTGGTGTTTTCTTCCTTGGGTGTACACAAGATTATGTGTATATATGAAGTCTCATATTTTTTCAAGATTTTATGTGTAATATAATATAAATATAATTGGATATGTTATTGGGTATAGAAACACATTATTCAACTCTTACTTTATAAGAAGTTATTTGATTGTTTCAAGTTTACACGAAGTTTCACTTGTTTAGTTCAAGGACCAGGACTGGGTTATTTAAAAAATAAACCAGTAAATGTTATCAATTTGGTTGAGATATTTATATCTACATCTATATCTGTAATCAACATATATATATAGTTTGGGGGAATATGTATATCTACATATATATGTATATGGGTACATATATATTCAGAAGTAAAACTATTCCTTATTTGCATAGCTTTAGTATTGTACATAGTGCTTTGCTATTTTAACTGTAATTTGATATCCCGCACTTTCGATTTCTTTTAGGTGCATAGCAGCAACTGCAGTCCCGAGATCTGCTTCCACGGCATATTCCTCATATTTGTTATTTACACAATGTGATGCTGTTACTCCAGCCAAGTTGTTTGTGTGTCTCCTCCGGATCTAAGACCTCCCTGGAAGTAGACATTATGTCAGAGCTTACGTCGTCAGAAACAAGGAAGACAGATTGAAAACAGCCATTGTGAAGACAGACAAAACTGCCAAAGGGGGTCTTTCTGGCCACCCGCCATTTGCAATTATTTAGGATGAGATATCCAGGAATGTAAGTTTATATTACTGAATATTTATTTGTATATTTATATATCATAAAGCTTTATATAGCTCTACATCTGTAAATATATATTATACATTTATGTTACATGTATATATTTTTAAGTTTATATTGAGAATTCTGCTCACATGACACAGCGAGGGGTTTGGTGATGATGTATGTGTTACTACAGGCTGATTCCCACAGAAGGTTGATATATCTGGGACCCTTGAAGGCCCCTGGGAAGCCCGACGGAGGACATGTGAGCATGGAGAAGGGCCTTGGAACCAGAGGAAAATGAAAAAAGGAGGCACATGGGCAAATTCCTGATTATTTATTAAATCTGGTGGTATCACATTTTTCCAAGATGGCTGCAGAGCAGGTGGAAGCTGCACCCACTTGCTTCCAGACCCAAACTGGATTTATAGCTAAATTATAGCACAATCAACCTGAACAACCAACTGAAGGCTAAGTTGATATGAAGAACTATAATCAAAGAATACAGAAGAAACTACATGGAGGCTAGTAGAAGGATGGCAACAGGGAAAGGGGCACAGTGGTGGCCGAGAAGCTGGAGGCACATCACAGCTACAGAACTTCCTCCCCAGGAGCATGGGGTCTCAACACCGAACAGGGAGCCCCAACCCAGAACTGCAGAGATGGGAAGAGGAGTCCACTTACTATCTGGTGGTGGGACTCAGTGAGGATTCAGCCTGGCAGACTGGGAACACACCCTCCCAGGGAGGAGCATGCCTGTCACTACAGTGCCAGCCTGGGAGTCCACAGTCCAGACCCTGACGGCTGGCGAGGCCACGCTGCTATACCAGATCCTATGCAGTGGGTTGCTGGCCATACTGAGCAATGACTTTAAGGGGACCTCTATTTCCTGGGGAAGCTTTTGGTGGAAACTCATAAACTGTGTGGCTTAGGAAATAGGACTGGTTCTCCTCCATCTCAAGTTCCCCCACCTCCTGAGCCACTCTGCCTGCCCTGTCCTCTCAGAGTCGGGGTGCAAGGTTGCTGTGCAGGGCAGGGAGTTTCAGCCTCACCCTGCTGGATTTGGCGGTGTGCTGGGGAGCAGCACAGAAGTGGAATATTTGGACTGTGTCTCCTAAGGTGGCATCTGTTGGGGAGCCTGAGTTCAGGGCTGTGTGGCTACATTGTGGGGAGGCAATCCAATCTCCCCTGTGAGTCAGCACAAGCTACCCTGGTGAGGGAAAGAAGTGCCTTCCCCCCTCCTACAGGCTTGCAGGCACCCCCCTAATGGGAGACTGTTTACATCAGCCCTGCCGAGTCCCAGATACTTGTGCTGAGCTGGTCCCTTCCTGCAGGGTGGGCTGCCATTATCCACAAGAGACTCTTTTGATCTATCCCCCTGAGCCCAGGGTGGCTGAGCTTGCTCCAAAATGGAGACAACTGGCTGTACCCAACCTGAATCTGCAGAAGCCTCCCCCCAGAACTGGAGACTCTGGCAGAGACTAAGGGTATGGCTTTGAAGCGAGGGCTACTTGCCCCTCATTCAGTGCCTGACTGACTGTATGACCCCCAGCAACAGGACCCATTAGCTATCTCAACTAGCCTGGGCTCAACCTATAGTCTCTTATCAAAAGGTTCAGGAGGAAAATCAGGTAATGTCAGGGGGCATCAGAGCGATGGGAGGCTGCAGGGAGCTGCAGGTAGAAGTAGGCCTCAGGAAGCCATGGTCCTTTTAGAGAGCTGCCTCCAGCTCTCAGCTGGAAGAAACTGACCCTTTTATACAGATTGGCCCATCGCATACAATGCACAGGTCCAACAGACACAGATACAACAGCAAGCAGCATGGTAGCTACGGACATGTAGCCAAAGGCCAGTTGTACAACATCAGACAGTGACCTAGCCTGAACCCCACCCACGTGGACCAGAACCAACAAAACCACTAGTGGGCTGCAGACTACACCAGACCTCGACCAAACTAGCCACACAACCAGCACACCCAAAGGGAGATTCTGCCTCCACAGTCCCCACACAGGGTCTTATACACCGTGATCAAGATTTACCCCTATAGTGACCCAGCCTGAAGTGTTGACTCCACTCATAAAAGGACCAACAGCATTCAAGACTCACCTACAGCAGGCGGTGCACGTAACCCAAAAGAAACATTCCTGAAGCACAGAGGTCAGGTGAGCTGGAAGATTGTGTCACTAAGCCCAAAAGACACCTTCATCATAAAACCATCACAGAAATGTTGGGAGTTATAGTAGATCTATCTAACACAGAGAGACAAAATGGGAAGACAAAGAAAAGTGCTCCAAACAAAAGAACAAGAGAAACCCCTAGAAAAAGAATGAAAAGGAATGGATAAAATAGAAGCAACCAAAATACCAGATGCAGAGTTTAAGACAATGGTTATAAGGATGCTCGAGGACCTTAAGAGAAGAATGAAGAATCTCAGAACTTAACAACAGATAGTAAGCACAGAAGCCCTAACTGGTGTGGCTCAGTTGGTTGGATGTTTTTCCACAAAGTAAAAGGTCACCAGTTCAATCTCCAGTCAAGGTACATGCCTGGGTTGCAAGTTCCATCCTTGGTCATGGCATGTGTGAAAGGCAGCTGGTCGATGTTTCTCTCTTGTATCAATGTTTCTCTTCCTCTCTTTCTTCCTCCCTTTCCCTCTAGCTAAAAAAGAAATAAAGTCTTTAAATAAGAATATAGAAAACATAAAAAAGAAAGAGTCAAAAATGAATAATATGATACCTGAAATGAAGACTACATTAGAAGGAATCAGTAGCAGGTTAGATGAAGCAGAGGATCAAATCAGCAAATTAAAGGACAAGGTAACAGTGACCACTGAAGGAAAGCATGGAAAAGAAAAGAGAATTAAGAGAAACAAGTGAAGTCTAAGGGGCCTCTGGGAAACATCAAGCATAACAATATCAGCATCATAAGGGCACCAGACAGAGAAGAGAGTGACTGGGGGATAGAGAACCTGTTTGAAAAAATAATAGCAGAAAAGTTTTCTAACTTGGTGAAGGAAAAAGTCACACAAATTCAGGAGGCATAGAGTTGCAATCAAGATGAACCCAAAGAGACCCACATGAAGATACATGATAATCAAAATGGCAAAGGTTAAAGAGAATCTTTTTAAAAATATATATTTTATTTATTTTATTTTTAGAGAGGGAAGGGAGGGAGAAAGAGAGAGAGAGAAACATCAATGTGTGGTTGCTAGGGGCTGTGGCCTGCAACCCAGGCATGTGCCCTGACTGGGAATCGAACCTATGATGCTTTGGTTTGCAGCCCGCGCTCAATCTACTGAGCTACGCCAGCCAGGGCGGTTAAAGAGAATCTTAAAGGCAGCAAGAGAGAGAAAGTTAGTTACTTACAAGAGAATTCCCATAAGGCTGTCAGCCAATTTCCCAACAGAAGCACCGTAGGCCAGAAGAGATTGGCACGAAGTGTTCAAAGCCATAGAAAACAAAGGCATGCATGAAGACTGCTCAACCCAGCAAGGCTACCATTTAAAACTGAAGGTGAAAAAAAAAGCTTCCCAGACCAAAAAATTAAAAAGGCTAAAGGAGTTCCACCAAAATAGTATTGCCAGAAATGTTAAAAGGATCACTTTAAGAAGAATAAAGATATATATAGAGAGAGGAACATAGGTATAAAGAAAAAATGACAATAAACAAGTAGCTATCAATAATAACATTAAATGTACATAGATTAAATGCTCTAATCAAAATTATTGTGTAGCTGAATGGATAAAAACACATGACCCATATATAGGCTACCTACAAGAGACTCACCTCAGAACAAAAGATTCACACAGGCTGAAAGTGACGGGATGGAAGAAAATATTTCACACAAAAGGACATTTTTAAAAATGATGGGATAACAATACTTATGAGGAGAGACCACAAACAAACCAGAATTTATTCACACATGTTTAAACTTCAGTTGCCTTCAAAGTACTCTCTATTTAAAGCAATACACCTACCAAGATGTTTTTTCCACAGCTCAAAACAGTTTTTGAACTCATCAATTTTGATGCCTTTTAGCATTTCAATTGTTTTCTGTTTCAACTCTTCTAGATGGGCAAAACATTTCACTTTCAGGACTTTTTTCATCAGGGGAAGCAAAAAAAAAGTTGGGGTGAGATCAGGTGAATTGGGAGGGTGGGGCATGGGGTCATGCCCATTTTGGTCAAAAACTGCTGAACACTCAGTGTGGTACGGGCAGGTGTGCTCATAAACCACCTACATGAAATGGGCAAACGTGTTGAAAGAATCTTAAATTTTTTTTTCAAGGTAAAAGCATACAATAGAGTAAAGACAGGCTTTTCAATACATGGTGTTAGAGAATTGGACAGGTATGTGCAGAAAATAAAACTGGGATGCCAACTTATGCCATACACAAGAATAAACTCAAAATGGGTAAAATTCATAAATGTAAGTCACAAAACCATAAAAATACTAGAAGAAAACATAGACAGTAAAATTTCAGACATCTCGCAGAACAATAATTTTGCCAATATATTTCCTAGGGCAAGGGATACACAGGAAAAATAAATAAATCAGACTACATTGAATTAAAAACGTCTGCACAGCAAAAGAAACCATCAATAAAATGAAAAGGGAACCCATTCTATGGAAGAACATATTTGCCAATGATAGATCTGATAAGGGGTTAATTTCCAAAATATATAAAGAACTTTTTAAAACTCGACACTAGGAAGACAAACAATCCAATTAAAAATGGGCAAAGGACCTGAATAGACACTTCTCCAGAGAGGACATACAGATGGCCAATAGACATATGAAAAGATGCCCAATGTCACTAATCGTCAGAGACAGGCAAATTAAAACCAGAATGAGGTATCATCTCACATCTGTCAGATGTGTCAGATTTGGCTATCATCAAAATAAATCAACAAACAAGAAGTGCTGGCAAGGATGTGGAGGAAAGGGAACTCTTGTGCACTGTTGGTGGGAATGCAGAAGCAGCCACTGTGGGAAGCAGTGTGGAGTTATCTCAAAAGATTAAAAATTGAACTGCCTTTTGTCCCCTGATCCCACTTCTGGGAATATATATGCTAAGAATTCCAAAACACTAACTTAAAAGAATATATGCTCCCCTATGTTCATAGCAGTGTTATTTACAATAGCTAAGATCTGGAAACAGCCCGAGTGTCCATCAGTAGAGATAAGTGATTAAAAAAAGTATGGTACATTTACACAATGGAAAACTTATGTAGCTGTGAAAAATTAAGGAATTCTTACTTTTGGCAAAAACATGGGTGGACCTGGAGATTATTATGCTAAGTGAAAGGATCCAGACATTGAAAGACAAATATCACGTGATTTTACTTATATGTGGAATCTAATGAACAAAATAAACTGACAAACAAAATAGAAACAGAGACATGGATAAGTGGAACACACTGAAAACTCTCCAACGGGAAGGGGGCAACCGGATGAAAGAAGGTAAGGAATTAGTCGAGGGACCAGTATGCACAACCCATGAGGCAGGAAGAGAGTTAGAAATGAGGACGTCCCAAAGGCATCTGCAGCAAATGCAAAACATGCTAAAGAAAGCTAAACCAGACTTCCTGGGCCAGACAGGCTGAGTTCCTGAAATAGTCACTCCCCTCCCCACAAGTAGCTGACTTGAGACAGGAGACTTGGAGACAGTAGATAAAATAAAAATGAGGAAGTCCTGGGAGGCTGGCATCAAAGTAAGTAGCTGACATGACATTTACCAATGTCCTGAATTCTGCAGATAGTCTTGTAATAACATAGTAATACTTAAAACCACAGCCCGGCTTGTGCACTTTGATCCTAAAAAACTTATAGTACACCTTAGCATCATTATAATCTAATTGTAATAAATTGCATTTTCCACCCCCCACAATGGGCAATCAGACAGAACTATGGGTAATTGCATATGCAGTGCAGAAAAATTATATAACTCCAAATATATGCACAGCTGAAAGTAGATTAAGAATAGGGAAGTAAAAAGTCATATAAAACTAAAGCCCCTCTAACAACAAAGGGCCATTCCCTGTTCAGAGGATCGGCCTACTCCCATATTCTGTGTTGTGTACTGTCCTTAATAAGGCTTGCTTGCTTCTCTCAACTCTGTTCATGTGATTCATTCCATTCTTTGTTTAAGATCACCAAGAACCCAGTTATCTTTGCACACCTGTGACACATAGACACACAGCAGTGTGGTGGTAGCCGGAGGGATGGGGGTGTGAGGGCTGAGTGGACTTGGCTGAAGGACGGGGCGGGGGGGAATGGGGACATGTGAAATAGTGTCAACAATAAAAATAAAGCCAAATATGTAATAGTGTCAACAATAAAAATAAAGTTAAAGAATCTTGTGGTAATGGATAGCCATCCTAGGTCATGGTCTCAAGAGAATTGCCTTTATAGTTCCCAATGAGTGAAATAATCATATTTGATTAGAATATCAGAAAAGACTATGCTCATGAATATTATATTATCAAGCATTTTAGTAAAGATTCAGAGTGCTCACCCATGAGAAATACAAAATGAAGAAAAAGTGTGGAATTTAGACACTACCCTCAAAAAGTACAGCACCACCACCAGGGATATTGTTCAGGTAGAATTAATTTCCTAATGAGGAGAAAAATTAATTATCTTCAATTCCTTAGCAAAGGACAAACCTGAAGAATTGGAGTTGGTTAATATGATCTGTTTATTTTTTTTAGCTTTAAAACAATGTAATCCAAGTTAAACGTTGTTTAATCATGCTATCAACAACTCAGTTCAATTCTACCAGGGTGTTGCTCAGAACCCTCGGAGAGGCTGTCTGCGAGTCTCTGAAAAGGACACGTCCAGTCTTAGCCAGCTCCTCTGTGATAAAGTGGGGGGTGCCCAAAATAACTCAAATGTTCATTTTGGTAAGTGACCATGTTTAGAAAAGGGTTCTATCACCAATATTTATACATATCATTACTTTTTAAAATTTTAGTACCTTATGGTGGTAATTTCTCAATTTAAATATTTTATTTCAGTGTAACTTATTTTGCAATGAAGAGTGAAGTACAGATCCTCATGTGTCATCCCCCAGATGCTGTGACTATCACAGCCAATGGGTTTCTTCTCATCCAGCACTATCATTGGGGGCGGTTTTCTTCAGTCTCACCTGGGAAAGGGGAGTGGAGGCACCTGTGGCAGTATTTAAACAACACACCTTTCTTTGTTTTCTTTCCACCTTTGTTGAAATGTTGCTGACATGTGACATTGTGTAAGTTTCTGTGCCCAATGGAGTGCTTTTACATATTTATATATTGCAAGATGAGCACAACTTTCTTTATTAAAAAAAGAGCTTCATTTGTCATATATAAAATTTCCATTTGTTGAAGTTTGGCTCTCTGTGCCATTTTTCTGACGTAAAGCTGTGACACCAGCATCATTCTTCTTAAGTTAGTATTGCTTTAGAGTGAGCTATTTTTCATGTCATGTACTTATCAGTTGATGCGTCCTCACCTGCCTGCAATGATTGCAGAACGCTGTGGATGGCTCGTCAAAACACGAGAGAAACATACACAGAGACAATCAGATCTTGTGGGGGAATAAGGACAGAATGGCCACCCTCTCTCTAGTGGGGAGAGTGCCCTGTCTCCATTCCCAAGCAGATTTTTATTGAAAAAACAAACTTGGTTTGTGGATTCACAGTCTGGCAGAAAAGATCAAAAGATGTAGGTGACTTACAAAGGTGCAGACCAAACTCCTGCTGTGATTCTGGGCAAAGTTTGGGGTCTTTAACATATGAAAGGACTACAGGTTCCAAAGGTTTCCTGCCTGTGCCTTTAAATTCCAAGTTAATAACATCCTCCAGCAAACAGATCTCACAGGATCTTGCATATTCTACATCCCAGGCCTGATTATCCTGGGTTCGCCATTTCTGGTCTGGACTGCACCGCCCCTGCAGGCCTAAGAAGGGCAGAAGACAGAGGCAGCCAGGAGACTTGGATTTCTCACATCTAAGAACAAAGACTCAGGCTTTGACAAAGCCAAAGGGGCAAGGGTTGATGTCCATCACCCCTTCATTTCCACAGCTTCTTCCCTCAGGGCATTCCCACGTGATCGCGTCTGTCTTAGATTCATTCTCTTTCTTAGAGAATTGTTACCAGTCATTGACTGCTGACCATGCAAAAAGGAAGCCAGGCATTAGAACAGGCAGCGTTCATGCCAGGGAAATAAGTTTTGTCTCCTTAGTGGCTCCTGGTCCAGAGGTCTTTCACTCAGCCTAAGTCACGGGCGGGGGGGGGGGGGGGGGTGGTTACAGCTTCCTGAGACCAGGCAGGGTGGTCCCCAACACCTCCCCCTTTTTTAGTTATTAAAAACCCAATTGTTGTTAAGCCTGTGAAACCTGCTATTGGTGTTTATGGATGCAAATGACAAGAAAAGCAATATCTATATACATCATAAGGCACAAGTAAAAATTAAGACAAAAAGGAAATTCTGCAGGTTATTAACACCTAGATTCCTAAACTCAGTCCAAAAAACATATTTCAGATACAGGGGAAAAACTGGAGTAACAGATCTGATTACATTTCAATATTTGGGAGAATTACGTAGATTTCGGGAAAGGTAAATCACAAAGCAATCTGAGTATAGCGCTGGCCTGACTTCCTACAGAAGGATTTCTTCACAGGTGCAGTTCTGCTCACCGACTCATCCCCCACTGGTTTCTTACGTGGGTGTTGAGTTATATTTCCACGTCTAGCAGAGTGGTTTTTCATAATCAGTCTTATTTTTAATATATTTCCTGGATGGTCTTTAATACAATTGTGTGTTTTCTAATATTTAGTTATGGAGCCACAAACAAATAGAACAGGTATAACCAAACTTATTTCTATAAATACCTATATAATATTATAACATATCATATATACACACACATAGATATTTTATAGTTTTCACTATTTTTTTGATGAATATAGGTTCTACAGCAAAGTTCCTCTTTGTTTTTGTTCTGTTGTTTGTTACTTAGGTTGGTTTTATGTATTTTTTATCATTATTATTGGGTTTTATCTGTTTTATTAATATTTTAGCCCTAGTCGGGTAGCTCAGTTGGTTAGAATGTTGTCCCGATATGCCAAGTTTGTGGGTTCTATCCTCAGTCAGGGCACATACAAAACTCAACCACCGAATGCATAAATAAATGGAACAAGTTTGTCTCTCTCTTTCTCTCTCCCCCCCTCCCTGACACTCTCTTTCCCTTCCTCTCTCTCTAAAATCAATCAATAAAATAAAATAATACTTTAAAAGAGCTCGTCTCTGGTTTTGTTGATTTTCTTTATTCTAATTTTGTGTTTTATTTGTTTTCCTTTCTACTACTTTCTTTTTAACTAATTTTTGTTATTTCTTTATCCAAAGGTACTTGCAAACAGAATAACATGGTACCAAAAAATGCTTTAATTTAATTCTGTAATTTGTATAATGTATTAAAAACAGAATTCCAGGTTCAAATTCTTAGGCATCCATTCTTCAAATCAGTTGCTCTAATGTTCATCAGTATCGGTGGTATGCTCACTTTGTTTTGAAGACTTCTAAAATATTCCTTTTGGTTTTGAAATTTCTGAGGTAAGAGTGTATGTGTGTGTTATGTGGTCTTGTGATGTGTTCATCAGTTAGGATGCTTTTAAATCAGTCAAGTCTTTGTTTCCCAGGTTATGCTTGATCATTGGCCAAGGTCTGATTTGTGGTGAACTTGGTGAGAGATGCACTGTTTCTAAAAGGACAGAAATAGATTCCACAGAGGTGTGTGTGACACAGATGTGCCGCCAACATGACAGATGATTTTGCAGTCAACAGTGCTAAAGTATTAAATAAATGTTTGAGTACCTGCTATTTAAAATAAACAATGGTTGATATTTAAGATTCTACTTGGCCCTGGCCAAGTAGGTCAGTTCTTTCGAGCATTGTCCTGATATGCCAAGGTTGCAGGTTCAATTCCCAGTCAGGGCACATATAAGAATCAACCAATGAATGTATAAATAAGTGGAACAACAAATCCTCTCATCTCTTCTCTCTCTCTCTCTCTTGCAAATCAATAAATAAAAAAATTTAAAATAATTCTACTTAATTTTATATGGTATTACATTTAACAAAATCTGTGTATTCTTTCTTTATACAATGAGAACCTGATTCTTCAATGCCACAGGCAAACTCTGCAGTGGAAAATAAAATGAGAAATAAAATCAACACAAATCCCAAATTTATAATAGTAAGGAGATATTATTACTTTGTTTCTTTCTTCAAATCTGCAGGATTTCCCGCTCTATCTGAAATGAATTAACAGATAGTTGCCCTGGAATACTGTAGAGGACATATTAGGGCATCGCTGAGCTCTGGAGGATGTCATTGTTCCCACCCGGCGGCATCTCACAGCACTGACAGAATAGTTCATGCAGCACAAGTGTGTGTGAGGAGGCTGTTATTTGGTGCGGTTCTGAAAATGGCCGAGAGATCAGTAACGGCCCAGAGGCAGAGGTAACGGGTGCCTTAGAATAATAGAGAACACTCTGCCGGTGATGTGGTCGCTTCGCGGGGTGACAACGGAAGAACAGAAGGCAGGGAAAAGAACCGGAGAAGACACAGGGTCAGAGGAATAGGAAATGCACAGCGTGGGTGCGTGCGAACTTGGACCACTAGATGGCAGACTGCACTTTGAGATAAATTGGAATTTCCAGGGTTGGGGGTGGGGAACTATGGAGAAAATGATACACGACTTCAACTGAAAGCACTGCATTACATCAGCGGTAGTTCAGAGAGCACACGTTCTCATTTTTAGAGGCAACAGGGAGAGGGAACGGAGTGAGAATGGTGTGCAATCCCATCAGAAAACGCAGCTCTCTAGTCACACCCATCCCTCTCAACACCAGTGCTGGGCCTCCTACCCATGCGTGTAGCCTGTGGGAGCACGTACGTCCCCAAAAGACAACCATTTGTTGCCCCTGCTGTGCGCGGCAGCGGGTTGGGTGGTGCACAGGCTGCGTCCCGTGCATCTTCCAGGGGCCTCTGGACTCCCAGGCCATGGTCCCCCAGGAACACATTGTAAGTTTACAGGCTGAGCGAGCTGCATTTTTCTATCTGTCGTCCACACCGTGGTTTCTGTGATCTGGTCATGTGCATGAAGATGAAGACTTTTAAAAAAACATTTATAATAAGTAGTAGCGATTTTTGAGCAAAAATCTAGAAAACTCAAGCAGAGGAATATCTGAAAGTACCAGGCATCTGAATTCTGAGATTTTAAAATCTATTTTGAGGAGAAATAAAACACAGTCTAATTTAATGCCTTCATTTTAGCAGTTTTGAATCACCCATCCTCAGTGTGGAAAAACGGTTTTGTGTAACAGAGGATACTGTTGGTTCAAACGATATTAGTTGACAGTGTGTGGCAAACTTTGCAAAACACAGCAACGTGTACATTAACTTTTTAAATTTATTTTTATTGTAGAAAATATTTTAGGATGTTCTGGATAGAGTAGCGTGGTAATGCTGTGCTCGCCGTGTGAACGTTGTGTTAGCAGCCATCGCTCAAGGATTTGCAAAGTCAGGACAAGAGCCTCTTCTCCCACCCCCATCTAAATATGGAATTAGGTAAATTAGAATACTTTGTAAAACCAAATTTATTTATTTTTTTAAAGCTTTGGTGAGGGAATCGAGAGATTCCATTTTTTAAAAGAGTTTATTTATTTATTTTTAGAGAGGGAAGGGAGGGAGAAAGAGAGAGAAACATCAATGTGCAGTTGCTGGGGGCCGTGGCCTGCAACCCAGGCATTTGCCCTGACTGGGAATCGAACCTGCGATGCTTTGGTTCCCAGCCCACGCTCAACCCACTGAGCTATGCCAGCCAGGGCTCAAATTTATACTAATTACCATTTTGTAAGAAATGTTTTTTTTAACCACACTGAAGATAATCAGAAAAGATTTTTTTTCCTTAATGTTTCTCTCAAGTGTAGTACTTACAACAATTAAGGCTAGGTGGTTGCCATCTAATTCGAAAAACAAGAGCGATGTCTTTGTAATCGATATATTGCCAATGAGGAAGTTGTATGATCTTTCTTGTTAACCCAAGAGACTGACTGCACACACGAAAAGAGGAGAGAAAGTCTGATGGAGCGCGATTTCTTTCCTGCTTCATGAGCTCGAGTGATAACCTTAGAAGATGCAGCCTGGGCTTCAGCGGGCCCTGGCCCAGAACTAGGGCTCCCTGCAGGGAAACAGCTCCTCCTCCCTGAGGTGGGCGGGTGCGGCGGTGGGCGGGGTGCGGCGGTGGGCGGGGTGCCGCGGTGGGCGGGGTGAATGATGCTACTGGTTCTGCAGGCCCCAAGACCGGAAGGCCTAGTACCTGCTGGAGGCGTGCGAGGTCGGCTACCAACGCCTCGCAGGCATCCTGGCCCGCTGAGTACGAGTAGGTGGTTGGAAGTCTAGGTGGGAGCAGACAGGAGTGCTGGGTGGGGCAGGCTGACTGGGGCGCACGTGGGAGCCAGAGCTGCGGGGACTCCAGGGTAGCGCAGGAGATCCAGCAGGCGCGAGGACGTGGCAAAGAGGTTGTCACCCTGCGGGGGCCGCGCCTGGAGCAGGGAGACCCACCGGGACTTCCGGTTACCCTTGTGCAGCTGCACTGGCCTGGGAGCTAGAAAAAAGCCACTTCTGTCCTGCAGAGGATTAGTGTCTGGGCCCCCAGCAGGACCTTCCGGAGCCCATTCAGGACACAAAGGTACAGCTCCTCCCTCTCAGCCAGAAGATGATGAGCCAGCCCTCCGGTACCTCAGGCACCTTGTCCAGCATGGTGTGGTACACACACCAGATCCTCAGCCCCGAGGAGGTGCCCATGGTTCCAAGATGAGGGTCCTGGGGGCTCAGGCAGGCCTGTGGAGGCAGGGACATTGATAGTCTGCCTCTAAGGGCCAGGAAAGGAAGGTCACTCTGGCACCCTTGGTAGCCAGTATGGGGGTTGGGGGGACAGCTGTTTGTTCCCAAGGTACAAGTGGGCCAGGCTGGCCCTGATGTTCTCATCTTTGGGACCTGGAATTCCAGGATAGCCTGGCTGGCCAGGGGTCCAGGCACACTGGGGCTAATGAATCCAGCCCCCTCCCTTCCTGACTTGCCCCTTTCTCTTTTCTGCCAGGTGTCCCCTCAGTCACCCTCTTGTTACAGTAGACAGGGACCACTGGAGAGTCTTTTCCACTGACCAAGATGGTATAGGGGGAGGTTCTGACACTGAGCTCACCCAAAGCTAGAAAGATTGACAGGACCCCAGCGAGCCAACAGCCAGCAGAATAATTAGGTAGATAGAAGCCCTCCCCTCCCTATCCCTAGAAAAAAGGCATATTTTTCTATTAGGTATTGAATTTGCATGTTTTAAACATTGTTACATCGGACAAATGAAATCATTACTCTTTAGCTGGTGCAAACCTAATGCCTACCATTTTTAATAAGTATTTTGTCTTTTATAAAAAACATATTGATCTTAGTTTAAAGTTAAGTAAACTTATTTTTAACAAAAAAAGTCTTAAAAAAGATAACATATAAACCATTAAAATACTGAGAAATTTGAAGCTCTTCACTCTTTCTGTTTCCACAATTCCAGATTGTTATCCTACTGTACATGTTTTCTTTAACAGAACTGATTTATTTTGTTTTTAATAAATATAAACCTGACATTTTTATATTTAGAAATGCTTGAAGTAGTTGGTTTTTAATCTCAAAAATTTAGTTACTAAAATAGAAAAGGTATTTTGGTACAGTGTGCATATATGTGTAATTTTTATATATAGGTTCATAATTTTTCTATTTAAATGTTTTCTACAATTGTGGTGTTAGTTTTTGTTTTTTATAGTAATTAAGCCTTAATTCTTCTCATTTCCTTCGAAATACCTGAGGTAAAGTCATTTCAATTTTAGAAAGATGGACTATTTAAAATGCTGTTTTCCCTACCTGTAGCGAAATGGGCTATTCAGGCTAAATGGGAAATGAATATGTACAGTCTGTTATATGCTGATTGTTGTTACTGAACAAATGATTTAATGATGTTAAAAAAAATAATATACTGGAAGGAATAAAAAATAGGTTGGATGAAGCAGAGGACTAAAATCAGTGAATGGGAAGACAGAAAAAACACCCAATCAGAGCAGCAAAAATAAATAAATAAATAAAAAAGAATGAAAAAGAATTAGGCTATCTTAAGGAAACATTGGACAACATAAAGTACAGGAACATTCACATCGGAAGGGTTACCAGAAGAAGAAAGAGACCAAGGGATCAAGAACTTATCTGAAGAAACGCTGACTGAAAATTTCACCAAACTGGTGAAGGAAAAAGTCATACAAGTCCAGGATGTGCAGAGAGCCCCAAACAAGATGAACCAAAAGAGGCCCATACCAAGACACATCATGATTAAAATGACAAATGTTAAAGGCAAAGAGAGAATCTTAAAAGCAGCAAGAGAAAGGCAGCTAATTGTCTACAACAGAGGTGTTCCAACTTTTGGCATCTCTGGGCCACACTGAAAAAAGAAGAGTTGTCTTGGGCCACACATTAAATATACAACCACTAACAAAAACTGATGAGCAAAAAAAAAAAAGGTCTGTGCATAATTTTTGTGATATCCACTACCACAGATAAGCAAAAAAGTCTTCATATAATAACCTTAATTATGCAGCGGCCCTTCCAATAATCTTTTAAAATCATTGAGCAGGTCCCAAGCTTGTGATCACTAATATAGAAAATGTGCACATCTAAGTACTAACATGTCATTGATTTTTTAAAAATATTTTTTTATAGAAGTGAAAGAAAAGAGGGCAACATAAAACCAGTGAGATGTTCGACATTGTATCTGAGAAACTAGCGCATCAATATCTGGTTTGATAGAAGTCGCTGCAGTTCTCAGTGAGTTCTCAAGGTGCTCTTCAGGTGCTTTGGTTCCAATGTTACTCTTAATGTGTTTCATTCCTGAAAAGAGTGGCTTGCAAATGCAGGTGCTGCCGTATGGTGATGACATGAATAAGGTGTGATGTGAAGCCAGGGGTGTTTGTCTCTGGGAAGAGAGGACCTGTAAAAGTTTAGTAAAGAGACACGATCAAATTTTTCTTTAAGTTGAATGTCAGATTGCAGCTCTATGCTTTCCATTCGAAAATTGGCAGGTAACATATTTATGTCGACTGAAAATGGAGTCAAAAATGTAGCAAAATATTGATTATTTTCCCAGGAATCTTGAAATCTGTTTTCAAACTCTTGTATAAAATTGGAAAACAAGGCTGAATATTTTTTGCTGTTGGCAGGACTGTGTTTAGCCAATGTATCAAAATGCATAAAACTGGATCTGCTCATGTACTAATACACCAAGGATTTGGAGAAGGTAGCCCAGGAGTTCTGGCCACGATGGTGACATAGGTAGAAATGCTTCACTTCCTTGCACAACCAAAAGAAGGACAACATCAAGTTTAAAAACAAAAAAACAACCAGAACTGCCAGGTATTCAAAGTTCATTGAAGTCCAACAACCACGGAATTAAAGAAACATTCATCCAGACCGGTAGGAGGGGCAGAGACAAGCAGCTGAGGCAAGGAAGATGCACAGCCAAGGAAGTGGCTGGTGGACCAGTTGGTCCCACATTCATGGGCTGATAAGCGGGGAAGAACCACTGGGAAGTGAGACTGACCACAGAACCCAGGGTTTCAGCATGGGAAACTAAAGACTCAGACCCTCTGGGTGTAAAAGTCTGTGGGAGTGGTGGCAGTGGGAGAAACTTGCAGGGCCACAGGAGAGTCCATAGGAGAAAACGTCCATTTTTTTTCCTGTAAGATGACTCTAGTAGCACTTAGTTGTCTTTAATGCGTGTTAGTTGTCTTTAACAGTATAAACTGTTTCTTTAATGCCATTTGAAACAATTTTGTTAGACTGTATGGTGACAGCTGTCATGTCAGCGTGCATTATAAAAAAACTTGCCAAATTGGTGGATTTTCATGTAGCCATTTTAATATTGAAGATGGAAGAAAATATGCAACATTTTTTGGCATATTATGCTTTATTATTTCAAGAAAGAAGAATATGCAACTGCAACAAAAAGTTTTGTGCAGTGTGTGGAGAAGGTGCTGTGACTAATTGAACAAGTCTAAGCAGTTTGTGAAGTTTCATGCTAGAGATTTCTCTCTGAACAACACAGCATGGTTGGGTAGATCAGTTGAAGTTGATAGCAATCAAATCGAGACACTAACTGAAAACAGTCAATGTTACTCCCCGCAGGAGATAGCTGACATACTCAACATATCCAAAGCAATAAAGTTATTGGTGAAAACGAAAATTGTGTCTTATATTTTACAGAAAAAATCATATGGACTTTTTGGCCAACCGAATATTTAAAATCAAAGCAGAAAATGTGAGAAGGGGCACAGGAAATCCTTTGCTGGTACATTAGGGACATGAGGGAAAGCAAAGCAGGGAAATCTCTAAGACTGGATAAAAAGCAAAGTGGAGAAACACATTTCTTTTGCATTGGTGGGTATGAGGTACCCACCTTCCCCTCCCCTCCCCTCCCCTCCCCCTCCCTTGTCCCTCAGCATCCCCTTTCCTCTCCCCTCCCCACTCTTCCCCTCCTCATCTCCCTCCCCTTCCTCCACCCCACCTCCTTCCCTTCCTCTCCCGCTTTCCTTCTCTTTTCTCTCCCTCTCCCCCTTCCCCTTCCCCTATCCCACCCCTTCTCCCTCCACCTCCCCCTCCCCCTCCCCCTCCATCACAGCAGCCAATCCTGGCAGGCACAAGAGTGTGTAAAGAGGGCAGGTGAGTCAGATTTTCCCCAATTTGTTTATGTTTATATGGATGAGCTTATAAACTGTTTCTAATTCTTATTATTTTAAACAAAATGCTCCATTAAATGCCTTCATTTGTAGTGATTTAAGTGTATTTGAGTATTTAATTAGGGTAGATTTGTAGAATTAGCTGACTTAAATGAAGATTTAGCAAAATTTACCTTGTGGTGGAGGTTACCAAACTGCTTCTGTCCCATTTTTAGGGCAAATGTGTAACCTTTCTAACTTACTTTGATAACAAGTGTGACTTATGTTTCTGAAAGCACTGCTCTATTGGGATCTGTGATGCCAGGCCTGCTCTGTGTGGGAGACAAAGGCCTGTGTTAGGGCACCTCGTCACACAGAGCCACCTGGAGAAGAGTGACTGTAGATATTTATTTCGTGGTGGTGAAATAAAGAAAACTTACAGCACAATTGTCTTATAAAAGTTTTTATTATTTAAACCTGGTTCATTTGTTTATGTTTTAATTTTAATTTTTCAATTACATTTATTTAATTTCTTCTTTGAATCAATTTAAAAAGAGGAGATCTGTAATTAGCACTTAAATTCACAAGTGATTTAAATTATCCATTTGGAAGCAAAAACTATTGGTAATTTTGAGATCATAGTATTTTAACATTACCTCTCAAGGATCTGAATGGATCATTTCTTTACTGTGGTGAAATGTACATAAAATACTTTTTTTCTTGCCTAATTGTTCTGCCCGGAACTCAGTACGATGCTGAGTAAGAATGGTGCGAGCGGGCACCTTCATCTTGTTCCTGATCTTACTTAGAGCA
Source organism: Phyllostomus discolor (assembly GCF_004126475.2). Classification (NCBI taxonomy): domain Eukaryota; kingdom Metazoa; phylum Chordata; class Mammalia; order Chiroptera; family Phyllostomidae; genus Phyllostomus; species Phyllostomus discolor. The sequence continues at coordinate 1,560,941 of NC_040915.2, read as the reverse complement.
GCTCTCGGGCTTCGGTCAAGCTCAGTCTCAGTTGTGGGCCTGTCGTACGTGGGCTTTGTTATGTTTAGATGTGCTCACTCTGTGCCCAACTGGGTGTGAGTTTTTATCATGAGAGGATGGTGAATTTTGTCAAATGCTTTTATCGCATCTCTTGGGATAATCATATTATTTTTGTCTTTTATTTTGTTGTTGTGGGATAGTATGTTTATTGATTTGCATATGTTGACTTCTTGCATCCCAGGAATAAATCCCACTTGGTCAGAATGTATAATCCTTTCCATGTGCTACTGAATTTAGTTTGCTAGTATTCTGTTGAGGATTTTTGCCTCCATATTCATCAAAAGTATTCATCTGTAGTTTTATTTTCTTGTAGTGTCTTTTCTGGCTTTAGTATTGAGGTAATGCTGGCCTCTTACAATGACTTTGGAAATATTAACTGTTTAGGGTTTTTTTTAAGATTTTTATAAAGATTGATGTTAATTATTCTTAAATATTTGGTAGAATTCACCAGTGAAACCATCTAATACTGGGATTTTTAATGTTTGGTGCTTTTTTAATTACTGTTTTAAGCTCTTTATTTGTTATAGATTGGTTCAAATTTCTTTCTTTTTAAGATTTTATTTATTTTTAGACAGAGGAAAAGGGAGGGAGAAAAAGGAGAGAAACATTAATGTGTGGTTGCCTCTCATGCGCTCCCTACTGGGGACCTAGCCTACAACCCAGGCTGTGCCCTGACTGGGAATCTAACCTGCAACCCTTTGGTTCACAGGCCAGCACTCAATCCACTGAGCCACACCAGTCAGGGCCACATTTTCTATTTCTTTATTACTCGGTTTCGCTAGGTTGCATGTTTCTAAAAACGTATTCATTATATCTAAGTTAAGGTTCAGGGTAATGTGCTTAATATGAGAAAACAAGGTCTAGTCGGATGGGGCAAGTAGCCTCTTCAGGGCCACCTGCATGTCTTTGTTTCTCAGACAGTAAACGAGAGGGTTCAGGCTGGGTGTTAGGATGGAGTAAAACACAGACAGTAGTCGTCCTTGAGTGGGAGAGTATTGAGAAGTAGGTCTCAGGTAAGCAACACTCCCAGTGACATAAAACAGAGTAACAGTGGCAAGATGAGAGGAGCAGGTGGAGAAGGCCTTCCCACGGCCCCTGGCAGAGTGGATCTGAGCGATGGCAGAGATGATGACAGCATAGGAGGCGACGGTGAGGGCGAAGGCACTGAGAATGATGCACCCACCCACTGCAAATCCCACTTCCTCGTGGGTGTGGAAGTCACTGCAGGAGAGCCTCATGAGGGGGGAGCTGTCACAGAAAAAGTGGTCGACCACGTTGGGTCCGCAGAACAGAAGGGAGAAGGTGTTGGCGGTGTGGAAAACAGCATAGAGAGCTCCGCTCAGCCAGGCCATGGTGACAAGCTCTGCACACAGCTTTCTACTCATAATGACGCCATAGAGGAGAGGCTTGTGGATGGCTAGACAGCGGTCATAGGCCATGGACGTAAGCAAGAAACACTCGGAAGCACACAGCATGACAAATAAGAAGAGCTGAGCCACACACTCCCAAAAGGAAATGAGGTTGGAACCCACGAGGGAATTGACCAGTGCCTTGGGGATGGTGACCGAGGTGTAGCACATGTCCAAGAAGGACAGATTCTGCAGGAAGAAGTACATGGGGGTGTGGAGGCGGCTGTCTCTGGTCACAGCTGCGATGATGGACATGTTCCCGAGGAGGGAAAAGAGGTAGATGAAGAGGAAAACTGAGATGCTCACGAACCTCAGTTCAGGTGTATCTGAGAAGCCTTTGAGAATAAATTCAGTCACACTGGTCTCATTTCTCATTTCCCTTTCAAGTCAGAGGAAGAGAGAATGAAGGGACAGTCAAGAGAGCTATGGTCTTTGTGACACTGTGAAACACACGATCGCAGAGCGGACCAGAGAGGCAGTCACAGTGAACCAGGTCCTCACCATAGTTCATGAGTCCACTCCCTCTTCTTTCCTCTCCTGCTGCTTCTCTGAGAAGTCTAAGCAGTAACCAATTCTAAATAAGTGAAAGAGAAAAAAACATGTATTTATTAAGATACTGGTTATATGCATGCACCATAAATAACAAGCTTTGAAATGATTTACATTTCTTTTTTAAAAGATTTTATTTATTTATTTATAGAGAGAAGGGAAGGGAAGGAGAAAGAGGGAGAGAAAGAAACATCGATGTGTGGTTGCCTCTCACACACCCTGCACTGCGAACCTGGCCTGAAGCCCAGGCATGTGCCCTGACTGGGAATCGAACCAGTGACCCTTTGGTTCCCAGGCCCACGCTCAATCCATTGAGCTACACCAGCCAGGCTGATTTACATTTCTTAATGTACAAGATGAAATAGTCTCATTCCCCCATTAATTACCTTCTCAACAATGGCTGCATTCACTGCAGTAGGTACACAGAGTTCATACAAAGAGGGTAAACCAGGTAAATGGCTGTCACATGAAAGCTTACAGAGGTTGAGCAGATAACGTGAGTGTCTGAGCAGGTTAGGAGCAGGTGGTTATGGGATTGTGAAGGGTTACCTGTATGCAGTTTTAGGTATCGGTGTCAAATCTTCAAATTTTTTTTCAGTAAAAATAAATGTTCTAATTTTAGCACAAATGTCAACTAGAACAATGGTGACCTGAGTCTGGCCCAGTGGCCGCTGTGGCGTGCATGAATATATTTAGTCCCTGCGGCATCCCTCACAGGAGAAGCAGTGCTAGGCTATGATCTTGAAAGTCATGATACTGAGACTTATTCTGGGGAAACATGTGAGACTGTGCCTTGAATACGGACAGACAGGGGGCCTTGTCTCGGGACCCGCCAGGACCAAGCCAGTCTTTGTCAGCAGCCCTGAAGTGGACGGGGGCTCCTCACTCGCCCTTCCCTTGGGAAGCAGCAACAGGACCCCCACAGGACCTAGCACTTTAAGTAAGAACAAGAAACTGAGTGTGGAGGGAAGGGCTCTGAGCTGAGGAAGACAGTCCACTGGCCCTCATGAGTCAAACAAAGGGAAATTGTCCCTCGGAATTCAGAGACCATCACCGAGAGTGTGTATGTAACACAACTGTCCCGTAAAAACCAGCTGGGACCCATGTAGATTTGATTTTTAAAACTTCCATTTAAATGTTCTTTTGAATGTGTCTGTCACCTGTACAACTTCCATTGTGCATATGTATGGTTTGTGTTGTTATAAGTAAATTGATTTTAAAAATTAAAAAAAAATTTATCAGCCATGACAAAATATTTTTATGACCTAAACAGCTCTATCAATCTTTGTATGCAAAAAATTAAGGTTATTTCTGGAAATGGGATATTGTCTTTTTCCAAAAGTTAAAATGAATACTGAATACACATTGGCTTTATTATCACTTTAAGATATAAACACTTTAAGAAATAAAATGTGGTCAAAATGATGGCAAGAACTAACTGAAGAGTTCCATTGCACTCACCGCTTCACAGAGATGTGCAGGCCTGAGGAGAGGAGGCCTGCTGGGGCTCCGTGACGGGGAGCACCGACAGGGCGGGGTGAACACGGGAACCATGTTGTTTCTGTTCGGGAGGCTAACGTCCTAGGTAAAGGTGTTGGCAGGGTTGGTCTCTTCTGAAATCTCTATCCTTGGTTTAGATGTGAAGTGGGATGGGAAGAAGCCGGGAAAATTCTCGGGCAGGTGGAATTAGGAAACCAAGGCAAGAACATTGGACAAAGACAGACAATTTGAACTGGCAGTGAATCTCAAGACCTCATCTTCTCCAAGCAAGGACACTTGCAAGCAAATGGTTTAAACTTCTCTCCAACCAGCGCATAAATAGCTTAAATCATGCCGAGTGGGGAGATAGAGAAAAGAGATCCAATTAGTGCCATTTGTGACAGCTAAACCCAAGGACAGATGAAGTCAGGGGAACAAATTATAAAAACCAGCTAGAGCCAGGCAGACCTGAGAGCAAAGTAAAGCAGTGAAGTCGGCCAGGGAGTAATATCAGCCTCCATTAGGTACTCATTTTGATGCATTGGCACATTAAAAATGTACCTGGAAAGCTGATGAATATTCTGCTGAAACCCTCCCCTAAGGTTCTGGCCCACAGAGGAGAGAGAAAAAACCCTGGAGACAAAGAATACCAGCGCCGGCTCTCTGTAGAGCATTCCTGTGCCCTGCCTCAGACATGAACTTCTTACTTTCTGCCTCCTGAACTCTAAGGGACACCGTGACACTCGCAACCAGAGGGGCAGTGGGCAGTGGCAGCCCAACCTGGGCCAACCCCCGCGCCCATCTGCAAGGCCCCCTGGTCTCTGACTCTCCTAGAGAGCCAAAGAGCCCAGCCTAGGCTCTCGCCTATTGCTTTCTCCACCCTAAGTCCTTCCTTTGTTTCACTGTTCCCGGCTTTTAGAACGTGCTCTCAAAGTCACCTGGGCTCGCATGGTGAAATCTTTCCCACACCAAATCAGGAACCCACACACCGTAGGCCGGCCTGCAACAGACCCGCTCGGGGCCAGGCCCCCACCCAGTGACAGACGAACATCTTCTCCCTGTGTCTCTCACCGTGGGATTTATCTCTCCATGTGTCAACTTCCCTCTTCTTAGAAGCACACAAGTCGTAGTGGCTCTGAGCCCAGTGCAATGACCTCATTTTAATTAACTTCATTATTTCTTTAAAGGCTCTTTCCCCAAGTTAAGTCACATTCGGAGGTCCTGGGGTTAGGGTTTCAACATAATTTTGGAGGGGATACAATGCAAATGATGACAGCCAATAAGAAAAATAGTAGATTTGGGGGGAGGAGACCAGGGGAGAGGTAGGCTGCTGGGAGGATCCTTCCATCTGCCTGCAGTGACAGTGTCTCTTGAGAAGAGAGAGAAGACAGACCTCCTCACATTGGCTGGTGTTCCCTCAAGTACCTTCCCGGCAAGAGTCACTCAGAGTAACAAGAACAGTTCCCTGATTTACTCTAATGGCCCCTCAGTGGGAATAGTGGAATCACTATACTTTGGGTGTCTAAGACCATCGCCTCAGGGTGGCCTGGTTTCAAACTCAGCTAAAAATCTTCACAGGCCACCTAAACTCTAAGCATAGTTAGCTCATCACTTATGTTAAGAAAATTAGTTATACTTTTGTTTGAAATTTGTCTTGACAGTCAGTGAAGGTGAGAATCAAGCTCTGGATTTCTTCATTTGCCCAGTGAAGGAGCTGTGACCCAATGACCCTGGGGTCCCACAGAGACAGGCTCAGGCGGTGAGTTAGAGTCACACAGGATGTGCCAGAGCCACCACGGGGAAGCGGGAAGCTCACCTTTGGTCCTTCTGGCTTCCTCCACGCCCCCCCCCCCCCCCCCCCCCGGCCCTGCCCACTGCTCAGTTGCCTTCCACTGAGCTGACAGACACCTGCTGCCACCACCCTCGTCTACCACCAGCTCAGGTGTTATCTCTCCCCAAAAGCTGGATTTATAACAGTGTTTGCATCTCAGTGAAAGGTGCTTACCTCTGTTCCAGCCATTCAGGCATGAAGGCATGGGCATCAATTATGTTTCAAAAATAAAATAAATATCTCCCTGACAAGCTGCATACAGTCTGCCCTTTGTTAATCTGATGAATCTCTGGGCTTGCATAGCACTGAACTGGGTGTTTTTATTACAAGCAGGTTAGCAGGCAGTGCATTTGTTCCCTGGTGCTAATGGGCTGGTGCAACCAATGCCGCCTATGCAAATGCAAGCTTTGAATCTGTCATCTCTCAAAATACTGAGTGTAGAATTGTACTGTGTTTGCTCAGACCATAGTGCATCTTGAGAGGTGACCTGGTGAGCTTCCCAGATGCGTTAGGGACTCACAGAGGACTCAACACAGGCTGTTATCCTGCAGTGACCGCAGCCTGACCCAGCCCAGCCCAGCCTCTCCCCACTAGGGTCACTGCCTCACGAACCAGGCAGAAATAAAGTGCATGTCTTGCCCATGTTTCAGGAGGAAACAGATGACACAGATAAAATAGCAAACATATCTGCAACTGTTTCTTGAACGACTGACTACTCAAAAGCAGGTAGGACTAAATATGGAAAAGATAACAAAAACACAGAGCCACACACTCCCGGCACAGAGGAGAATTGCTAACTATGTATGCCTTGAAACAACATATAAAGAATAATGTATGTTCACTGCCTCGTAGCTGCACACCTGCTTGTGTGAGCCTGCTTTATTTCAGGAGCGATGTTTGGCTCTCTACATGAGCACCCTCACTTCCAGTCTTTCCCTTTCCACTTATTTTTTGTGGCATCAGAAAAACACAGAATTTATGCTGTGTTTTGCTGTGAATTGTGAAAAAAGTATTATCCCTGTGGCCAAATGTTATGTGACAAGTATCTGTAAGATCAAAGTCTTTTTAAAAATTTTTATTTAGCAAAAAAAATATTTGGGGTTTAACACAATGAAGAAGCATCATTGGAGACATAGAGATAATATTATGCTTTCTGCCTCTCAAGGACCCAGAATGTGTTATATTATAATGTCATATAATGTGATACACTGTAAAGGTACATAACATTATTTTTATAAAATATACCCAGTTACTAATATACTCAATATTAAGTCAATATTAATAATTGTGCAGATATATATGTGTATGTACATACAGAGAATAATTACTATGTGTGTGCCTTTGAAGTGCATTGTAAAGACTTGACAGGCAGAAATGACGCAAACACCCACACACCAGTCTGTCTCTGCCTAGATAGCAGATGGTGTGGGCTACAGCTCCTGTGGAAGTTTAGACAACAGTGAATACATTTTAAACTGAGTCATTGATGAAGTAAATATTTAAGTGGCCATATGGAGAATGGGGAAGCTTTTGAATTTTATAAAAAAGGTACAGATCCCAGGTGGAAGAAAGATGCAGGGTTATGAAGATGGATTGTAAGTAACATACAAGAAATTAGCGGTTGTATTATTTTTGGATGGATAAAAGAAGAAGGAGATTATCCAAGTTGCAATGATCTTTTAAAATTGCATAAATAACCTTATAGTTAAATAGTTCTAGATTTCTACCACATAAGTAGCTATATAGATAACTTTAATGAGTCAACTGAAGAAAATTATATTCACACCAGATTTTTTTATGTTGGATATTTCCCATTATACTTAATAAAGAATACTACCCTAAGAAAACAAATAGTTGGGTTTTTTTGGTAACAGAGTATATTTGTGTATTTAGTAACAATATGCAAAAAATATCTGTACTCATTTAAAGGCCAGAGAAAAAAAGCTTTTCAATCAGTTCTTGAATCAAATGTGTTATTGGTAATTAACCAACTTCATTTGATCAAAATAAAACTTGAATTCATAAATTCAAACCATCAGTTCAGGTTTCCTTCTGAAGACAAAGCATCCTCTGCCAAAACACTGTGCCAGTCAAGCCCTCCACCGTGAGAGCACAGCGTGGCGGGCACCCGACCTAGCTCTGAGGCAGCGCACCTGGGAGGGCCCCGGTGCTGTTTGGAAGGAAGAGCGCTCAGAATGAGTCAGTTTCTGTCATCTAGGTAAGACCCAGCCCTCACTAAGGGGACACCTCAGGCTCACATCACATTGTTTGTTTATTTTTTTTTTTGAAAAAGTATTATCCAGACTTTTCTACTCCCCCAACTAAACCAATGCTCACCTCCCCTTCCCCTCCCAGGATTACCCCAACCTCATTTTCACACAATATGTGTTCTCAGTCTGCTCATCTCTAGATTTCAAAATAATATTTATGCAAGTTCCTCAAAGAAGTAGATGTGTATTTTGAGATATTGGTAAGAGATATCTAACAGATTTATAGAAGCATTCATTACTTAACATTTACTTAAATTTTCTGTTTATACTGATGGCGGTACTAGCTTAATGTCTGGCATAAGGTCTACTCACTGTCAAGTCCAATAATCTGCCTGTGATTTAGTCTCTTTTCAGAGACTTATACTGTATATTTTTTCACGTAGCTTCTAATTCAGCCTATTTTCTTGTATGTTTATATACTTTGGAGAAGCACCATTACCACCGTCCTTTATGAAAACATTGAAAAAATAAGTAAATAAATCATTCTTATGAATATTTCTAACCTTATGCTTAAAAATTCCAAGCATCTATTTGGTTTAACATTTGATCCAGTATTCAGTCATTTCTTCTCTTCCTCTCCCTGCCCTCCACACACAACAGGTCCCCCCACCGGTGAAATCAGGTTGGTTAATTTATAAAACCACTTCCTAAAATACCAATGAAAAGCCACGTCTGACTGTGGCGTGTTATCACACGGACAGTGCACACAGGCACTGTCTCTGCAGAGTGCTTTCTCCTGCGCCTACCACAGCCTGCAAATGTAAACACAGTATCTCTGATTTTGTGGCTGAGTAACTTGAACTTGTCTTACTCAAGGAATGTCAAGAAACTCTCCAGAGACAATTCACCTGGTCTTCACAAAACATATTTATACTTTAAATAAATCGTACTGCCTGGATGGTTTATTCTGACAGTTTATCATAGCATTGCAGTATCATGTAGATATAACCAGAGTGGGGTAATAAGATAAAATAATAAGGAATGTCAGGGGGAGGGGGACACTTGGAATTCTGTTTAGAATACTGAGATAGAAATGGTGACATGGGTCAGGTAAAAGGCAACTTTAGGGATAAAAGTTACTACGAATGAAGTTGGAGGCATAAGCCAGAGCTCAGAACAAAGATCCTCTGGGGAAGGAGGAAGAAATGTGATGAACTCACTCTGCCTCTGCCGCGGAGTCCTGCCACGGACACCCAGGGCCCCTCCAGTCCACTCTCCGATGCTTGGAGTGTCCTTTCCTGTCTAAGAGCAGTGGGAAGGCTAAAACTACTCACCACTTTTTCATCTCAGTAGCTTTGATTATTTAAACTCTGTCCTTAAAGTCAGTTGAGGACCCAGACTCCATCCATAATCTCAGGAGATGAAAGAGTACTCCCTAGGCGTGAGATGAGCCAGCACCTAGGTGAGCTCTCCCTGGGGCTAAATTGCTGGCAAAATGTTTAACAATTTACCAAATTAGGCAACTTGGACTATTCAGTAGTTAGTCATTCAGCCTTTATGCATAAAAATCCATTTTAAGTGTTTGATTACTGTGAGCAAAGGAATCAAATTTGTTAGGAAAGTTAAAGTCAGGCTGCCTGTATGACTGAACTACGTGGACTGACTTGACTAGTGAAATGCATCTTGTGAGGCAGTGTTTTGGCACACTTTGAATTCCTGCGGTGTACCCAGTCTCTGATCTCCTAATAAAGACGTCATGTAACTCAGAATTCATTCACCCTCAAGAACACTTTGGACATCATATAGATTAATTTGTATGAAACAAGCTCTATTAATTTACATCTCATTGTCTGCCATTATCACTTAGTACAAAGTAAAATATATTGTTTTAAGTTAAATTGAAAGAATATTCTTAAAATCTAGTTAAGTAAGAAAATAATTAGAGGTATCTAACATGATGGAAGCACACTACTTTTCATTACTTTAAGTCATGCTTAAATACAGGAATATAAAATTGGATGCACGCCACAGTCGTAACAGTACTTACCTCTAGGGAAGTAAAATTCTTCTTTTTATTATGAAAATACTACGAAGATCTATACATAATAATTTTTTAAGTAATGCATGTGATATAAAGTTATCTCTAATCATAATCCAAAGCACACTTCTTAAATTATTGCATTTTCTCAATTTATACATTTAACTATTAAACACCAAACAATTTTATAGAACTGTGGGGGCACATGGCTTTATTTTTTCCCAAAGTTCATCAGTCACCCCAGCAACAGTAGTGGAATAATCTTCTCTATTCTGTGTGTTGCTGCCTGTGAATATTTGACTAAAGAGATTGCTTCATTAGCTCAGTTCTGAGATACCCATCCAACCTGGCTGTGGTCCTGCCGATATTTACAGGAGCACTCTTGGTCCCCAGGAAAGAACAAACCCTCCCCCTCTCTCCGTAAGGACACAGAAGGAAAGGCCAGTCTTGGTCCCCAATTTGTGCCGGGTCCAGGAGCAACAGGGAGACAAGTGCTGGAGACAAGTGCACATCCTAGAGAAGCTGGTGATAAAAGCCAACCCTCCAAGCTAAACTTGGATTACAAAATAATAGCTCTGCCTGATGTGTTTTCACATTCAAAGTGTCATATTTATTTCTGTGAGACAAAATAGAGATGAAGCGATAGCCATCACTGCCTGGTGGTCCAAATATTGAAAGGACCACGTGGCATTTATAAGTACAAGAACCTGAAGTTGCAGTTTACATCTGATCCTTCCTGTAGTTTAAGAACATGTACTGTCATTGTTGCAAGAAAAAGAAAAGAAAACGTAAAAGAAAAAATATTTTAAATTGCTTACTAAAATCATATTCAACCCTCAGCAAAATCAAGACAAGCAATTGAGTATCTTATATCCCTGGCCTTTTAAATTGATACCTAAACTTGAGAGAAAAAAGGTTCATTGTGTATCACAAAATGTAGTTGTATGTATTGATATACTTAGTTCTATCCCATTAATGCACCTTATATTACTGGCAAAGGAAAGTTTGATAAAACCAAGAGATCTGTTCATACTAGAAAGGACTGTATTTTCTTTAAAATGCCCATATTACTGTTTCAGGTTTCCTTTCTTAGCAAACCATGTACGGAGGGAGACTATGTTCTGTGTGAAATCTAAGACCAGTCATTGGAAATATAAAATTTAAAAACTGACACCTAGAAATTTAATATATCAGTTAACTTAATGTCTAAATTATTTATAGGGGCATGAAAAAATTAAGTATATTTATTTTCTTCAACATTATTCTTGATTACCGGCTTTGAGTGTCCAAACTCCGAAAGCTTACTTTATCAAATCCTTTGTTTCAGACTGAATCTACATTATCACACCAGGATATACAGAAAGTGTAGAAAACAATGATACTTGAGCATTTCTCTAAGGCCCTCTATTAAAATTAATTGTGCTCACTATTAGATAATAAAGTTTAAATAAGTTGTCGGAATAAATAAAGCTGGAAAGGAAACATTACTCTGAATCTGAATCTGGCAGTCCCTCCTCACACTCCCTTCCCACCTGCTGAGCATCAGCACAAAACGCCTTCATTAGTTACTGAGATAAAACTTTGCAAAATGACAGCAAACTCACAATTATGAACAACCACACCTAAAACAAAAACAAAAACAAACTAAGCAATCAACTAGAACAGGAACACGACCACAGAAATGGAGATCACACGGAGGGTTAGCAACAGGAGGGGGGGGGGTAAGGTACAGAGAATAAGTAGCACAGATGGTAGGTAGAAAATGGAAAGGGTAAGAATAGTATGGGAAATGTAGAAGCTAAAGAACTTATGACACATGGACATGAATTAAAGGGGGGAACGTGGGTGGGAGAGGGTGAGCAGGGTGGAGGGGAGTGAAAGGGAGGAAATGGGACAACTGTAATAGCATAATCAATAAAATATATTTTTAAAAAAACTGCGAGCAGCCTGAAGCGTGGCATCCGGCGCAGTTCCCATCTGCGCCGCCAGGTGCCGCTCCAGGACCATCCGGAGCCCCGCGAGGGGACTGGTGGTGGGCAGAGCGCCGAAGGTGTCCGAGCTGCGGCACTCGGGGGTGGCTGCGCCAGGGCCCCTATGCTGCCCCAGCCAGTCTGGAGCGTAGACTTCGGGCTCTGCACCCTCCACTGGCGCCAGGGCCACCGCCCCCCCCCCCATCCCCACCCCCGCCTCCCAGTTTTACTTGATTCAGTTGTGATAGGTGGTATGTTTCTAGAAAATTACCCATTTTTTTCTAGGTCATCGAGGTTGTCTGCAGGTTATTGTTTATAACAGCCAGTTGGGGTCCCTCGTATTTTTGAAGTATTCATTGTAATGTTTCCTTTTTCTTGTACCATTTTCTTGGTCTAAGAATTTGTTCCAAATTCTTAGTTTTGTTGATTTTGCTATTGTTTTTCCTAGTCTCTATTTTATATATTTCTGCAGTAATATTTATCATGTCCTTCATTCTGATAACTAGGTTTACTTAATCTTTTTCTTGTTCTCAGGCATTAAATTGAGGTTGTTTTTTTGGGATGTCTCTTGTTAGGTCGTTATATTTGTCATCATAAACTTCCTTCTCAGTATCGCTTTTGCACAAATCTTACAAGTTTTGGTAATTTGTGTTTTAATTTTTGTTTCTCTTGAGATTTTTCAAAGTTCCTTTTTAACTTTCTCTTTGGCTTAGTGGTTCTTCAAGAGGGTAGTCTTGTTTCCACATTTGCAATTTTTCTCTTTTTCTTCTTGTTACTGAATTCTAGTAACATTCTCTTGTGGTTAGAAAAGTTACTTGGTATGGTTTTGATGTTCTCAAACTTGTTCAACTTGTTTTGTGATGTGATGTAAGATCCACCCTGGAAAACGTTCTGTGTGCCCTTGAATGTGCATTCTTCCCTGCGGTCGGGGGTCCTTTGGACTGCAGCCATGCTCACGTCCTGTTTCTTTACCGATTTTTGGTAGTTTCCCCATTATATAAAGTGGGGTAGTAAACTCTCACACTATAGCTGATTGCTTTGAATTTCTCTTTCACATTTGTCAGTTAAAAAACATAATGGCTGTCAAAGTTTGTCAGGTGCATTCTCTGCGTCTATTCAGATGATCACGTGGTTTTATTCTTTGTTTTGTTGTGAGTATGGTGTATCGCATTGATTTGAACCATCCTTCTATCCGGGGGAGAGGTCTCACTCCTTGTCGGTGGATAGTCTTGTTGATATTCTGTTGGATTCAGTTTGCTGCTATTTAATTGAAGAACTTTACATCCACATTCATTAGAGATATTGACCTATAGTTTTATTTTCTTGCGGTTTCTCTGCAAGGCTTTGGTACAGGATGATGCCAGCCTCATAAAATGACTTTAGAGGTATTCCTTCCACTTTTACTTTTTGGAAGAGTACTAAATGGATTAGTATTAATTCTTAGTTGAACGTTTGGCAGAATTTAGCCATGAAGCTACTATTTCTGGGCTTTTCTGGATTGGAAAGTTTTTAATACTTCAATCTCCTTACTTGTTATTGGTCTGTTTCGGCTTTATATTTCTTTCTGATTCAGTCATGGTAGGTTGTGTGTTTCTATAAATTTATCCATTTCTTCTAGGTTATTCCACTTATTTACATGTACTTGTTCATAGTAGTTCCTTATGATTGATTTCTTTGCAAGGCATCTGTTGTAATATATATTTTTATTTGATATTTTATTTATTTGAATCCTTACTGTGTTGTCTATCCTAGCTAAGAGTTTGCTGATTTTATTTGTTTAAAAACAACTCTTTAGACTTGTTGCTTTTCCAATGGTTTTGTATTTCTATTTGACTTACTTCTATTCTAGCCCTTAGTATATACTTTCTATGCAAATTCTGGGTTTAATTTTTTTTCTAATTCCTTGATGTGTAAACTTTGGTTATTTGAGATTTTTTTCCTTTCTAATGTAAATGGTTATCACTATAAACATGCTTCTTAGTGCAGTTTTTTCTGCAACCCATAAGTTTTTGGTGTGTTTTCACTTTGTTTGCATAAAAATACTTTTAAAACTCCCTTTTCATTTTCTCTTCCACCCAATGACTGTTCAAGACTGTGTTATTGTTGCTGTATACTTTTGAATTTTCCCATTTCCTTGCTTTATTTGATATACAGTTTTATACTACTGCAGTCAGAAAACATAACGATATGATTTGATCCTCCTGAATGTGCTAAGACTTGTTTTGTAACCTGCCATGTGGTCTGGCATGAGCAGTGTTCCATGTGCACTTGAGAAGAATGAGTATCCCTCTGTTTGGGGTGAAAAGTCCTGGGTAAGTGTGACAGGTCCATGCCGTCTACAATCTTGTTGAAGTCCACAGTTTCTTCATTTGCTGTCTGGGCGTTCTGTCTGTCATTGAAAGCAGGTTTGGTTTCAAAGTCCCCTACTGCCCCGGTGTTGTGACCGCTATTTTCTTTCAGATCTGTCAGCATTTATTTTTTGTACTTGGTGCCCTGATTTTGATGCACACACAGTGTTCACATCTTCCTACTGAACGGACCCTTTTTCTAAAATTACATATTGTTTTCATGTTTTTCTTTTTGCTTCTCAGAGTTGATCGTTTCAAATGACTTGGCTTCAAGTTAGATTTTTTTTTTTTTGCTTCCTTCTCATGTCTGCTATTAAAACTTTCCAGTAAATTATTTGATTCTGTTATTTTATTTGCATTTCTAGATTTTGTTTCCTTCTTTTTAACAATTGTTATTTCTTTGTTAATATTTTCATTTTGTTCACATATTGTTTTCCTGATATTCTTTCATTCTTTGTGGTTTCCTTTCACTCTTTGAAAATAGTTAACACAGCTCTCTTAAAAACATTTCTCTATTAATTCTGATGCTTCATTTCTTGAAGAATGGTTTCTGGAAATCTCTTTTTCTTTTTTTTTCAGTGGACCATGTTTTTCCATTTTGTTTTGTATAACTGTGGTGTTCTATTGAAAATTGAGCATTTGAAGAAAATATCACCTCTCCCAGTCTTTGGAGTCCATTAGGAAAGATTTTCACTAATTATCAGTGTGGCTTTTTTAGCCATGGCGTTAGCCTTGGGCAACGGCATAATCCTTGGGTTTTTCCTGAAATGTGTCCTGTCTTTCTTTGCCTGAAGAAAGGCAAAGAAGGGGGGGAATTTTTTTTTTCTCATGGCACCTGCTGCATTCTTCTGCAGGTTTTACCAGCCTGAACTTTAACCAATGTACCTTTTCCAGTGAACTCTAGTTAAACAAAATGTAAGAATTAAAACTATTAAAATTCACTCTGGCTGGTGTGGCTGTGGATTGAGTGCCAGCCTGTGAACCAAAGAGTTGCCAGTTCCATTCCTAGTCAGGGCTCGTGCCTGGGTTGAAGGCCAGGTCCCCAGTAGAGGGCAACCACACACTGACGTTTCTCTCCTTCTCTTTCTCTCTCCTTTCCCCTCTCTAAAAATAAATAAAATCTTTTAAAAAAAATTTCTCAGAACAATCATACAGGGGAATGGCTTCATACCATTAAATTTGGCAATAACTTCTTTAAAAAGACACTGAAACCATAGGCAACAAAAGGAGAGTCAATATATTGGATTTATCAAACAAAAACTTCCATGTGTCAAATGACACAATCACCAGAGTGAAAAAGCAAAGTATGGAATGGGAGAAAATATTTGCCAATCATATGTCTGGCAAGGGGTTAATATCCAGAATACATAATAAACTCACACAACTCACAAATAAAATTTTTTAAAAACTCAGTTTTTAAAAACTGGGCAAAGGACTTGAGTGGACATTCTCCAAAGAAAATACACATGTGACCGATAAACACTTTAAAATATGCCTAACCTCCCCCAATAACTGCGGAAATACAACCCAAAATCACAAGGAGATGTCACCTCACAACCACATGGATAACTGATAAGAAGTTTTAAAATGTAACAAAGTTTTCTATTATTCTGATGGTAAAGATGTGGAGAAATCAGGAACCTTATATATTGTCAGTGGGGATATAAAGTGGCCACTATGAAAAACAGTACGATGGTTTCTCAAAAAACTAAAATTATCATTTGGTCCAGATATTTGTACACCCATGTTCTTATCAGCATTATGCAATATAGCTAAAGGGTGGAAACAACCCCAGTGTCCACTGAGGGATGAATGGGTAAACAAAATACTGTACATATGTACAATGAATATTATTTAGCTTTGAAAATGAAGGAAATGCTAAAATATGCTACAACGTGGACAACGTGAACTTTGAGGACACTATGCTGGAGAAAAGTAAGCCAGACACAGAGGGACACGTACTGTGCAGTTCCACTTGTATGAGGGGCACAGAGCAGTCTGATCCAGGGGTGCCCCACCCTTCGGCGTCTCCGGGACACACTGGAAGGAGAAGAGTTGTCTTGGACCCCACATTAAATACACAAACACTAACGAAAACTGATGAGCTAAGAAAAGGTTTTAAGCAAATTTATGATTTTGTGTTGGGCCACATTCACAGCCCTCCTGGGCGGCACTTGGACGCCCTGTGAGTGACAGAAGAGGAGCGGCTCCGAGAGGCTGAAGGAGGAAGTGTCTGTTTGATGGCTGAGGTGTTTTAGTTTGAAAGTGTAAGAAATTCTGGAGATAGACCAGGATGATTGTTGTTTAACAATATAAATTTACTTCTCACCACTGAACAGTACACTTAAAAGTGGTTAAAATGATAAATCTTAGGTATACTTTATCACAAGTAAAATTTTAAATAATTTTAAAAGATTACCAGTGCTTCAAATACCAAAAGAAGGGAAACAACTTCACATATACAAACAACATGAACTCTGTTTTAATTATATAGTGAAATACTATAAAATAATATGAATTACTCAATTATGCCTTCACATATATAGATTGTGTTATTCCCAGAAAGATAATATTTTTCACACCAGAAGACAAGTTATAATTGAGAGAGTTGCTACTTGTTAAAGCTACAGGCAAGTTCCTTTCATAGTTACAGCTCTAGAGACCTGGTACTTTCAGAGATCCCAGTGTTCAAAAGTCTATTTCAAAATTAATCACACAACAAACCTACACCCAAAGGGAAGGTCTCAGCCACTGGTGTCAGCCGCTCTCAGAAACAGGCCCGCCATCCTTGTGGGTGGAGCTCATCCCCACAGGGAAAAACAATGTCTTCACGTAAGTTAGCCTCTTGGACACTGTTACTGACTCCTTGGAAAAGACAGTATGATAACAAGTCCCAGTGGTGGGTTCCTGGGACAGCACCCACTTCACAGGGAGCTTATGGGACCTTAGGGGCAGCAGCTGTTGCATGTGGCACACAGACGAAAGCACCCACTAGAGTGGCAGAGTGTTGAAGGTCAGGGAGTCTCTCCAAGTCCCACCCAGCCTTCTAACTTGCCAACAGCGAGGCTGTGTTCTGCATTATCTCCAGGGATAACATTAGCTGCAGTAAAAAAAAAAAAGAAAAAAGAAAAAAGAAAGAAATAATCCCTGGATTTCCAGACAAGATGGAGGCATAAGTAGATACACTTTGCCTCCTTGAACAACCAAAAGAAAGGCAACAAGAAATTTAAAAACAAAAAATAACCAGAACTGCCAGAAAATTGAACTGTATGAAAGTCTAACAACCAAGGAGTTAAAGGAGAAACATTCATCCAGACCAGTAGGAGGAGCAGAGATAGGCAGTCAGGGTGGAGAATATCTAAGGTTGCACCCCTTACTATGTAACAGGCATACCTAGACAAAAAAAAAAAAATACATGGCCCATAGATCAAAGTTCCAAAAATAGAACTAAAGGATGAACAGATAGCCAACCTATCAGATGCAGAGTTCAAAACACTGATAATCAGGATATTTACAGAAATGGTTGAGTATGGTTGCAAAATAGAGGAAAAAGTGAAGGCTATGAAAAGTGAAATAAAGGAAAATGTACAGGGACCCAACAGTGAAGGAAAGGAAACTCGGACTCAAATCAATGATTTGGACCAGAAGGAAGAAATAAACATTCAACCAGAACAGAATGAAGAAACAAGAATTCAAGAAAATGAGGAGAAGCTTAGGAACCTCTGGGACAACCTTAGCTATTCCAACATCTGAATCACAGGGGTGCCAGAAGGAAAAGAGGAAGAGCAAGAATTGGAAAACTTGTTTGAAAAAATAATGAAGGAGAACTTTCCGAATCTGGCAAAGGAATTAGACATCTAGGAAGTCCAGGAAGCTCAGAGAATCCCAAAGAATTTGGACCCAAGGAAGCACACACCAAGGCAGATCATAATTAAATTACCCAAGATTAAAGAGAAGGAGAGAATCTTAAAAGCAGCAAGAGAAAAGGAGACAGTTCCCTACAAAGGAGTTCCCATAAGACTATCAGCTGATTTCTCTAAAGAAACCTTGCAGGCAAGAAGGGGCTGGAAAGAAGTATTCCAAGTCCTGAAGGGCAAGGACCTACATCCAAGATTGCTCTATCCAGGAAAGCTATCATTTAGAATGTGAAGGCAGATAAAGTGCTTCCCAGATAAGGTCAAGTTAAAGGAGTTCATCATCACCAAGCCCTTATCATATGAAATGTTAAAGGGACTTATCTAAGAAAAAGAAGATTAAAAAATATCGGCGTAGCTCAGTGGATTGAGCTCGGACTGGGAACCAAAGTGTCCCAGGTTCGATTCCCAGCCAGGGTACATGCCTGGGTTGCAGGCCATAACCCCCAGCAACCGCACACTGATGTTTCTCTCTCTCTCTCTGTCTATCTCCCTCCTTGCCCCTCTAAAAATAAAAAACAAATAAAATCTTAAAAATATATATCAACAGTAAAAAAAAAAGACATCAAACTCACAGTTAGTAACAACCACATCTAAAACTAAAGCAAACTAAGCAATCAACTAGAAAAGGAACAGAACCACAGAAAAGGAGATCACATGGAGGGTTAGCAACAGGGGAGTGGGAGGAGGAGAGAGGGGGAAAAGGTACAGAGAATAAGTAGCATAGACAGTAGGTAGAAAATAGATAGGGGGAGGGCAAGAATAGTGTGGGAAATGTAGAAGCTAAAGAACTTGTACACATGAACATGAACTAAAAGGGGGGAATGTGGGTGGGAGGGGTGAGCAGGGTGGAGGGGAGTGAAGGGGGAAAATGGGACACTATAATAGCATAATCAATAAAATATATTTTGTAAAAAGATGATCAAAAATGTGAACAGTAAAATGATAGCATATTCACAGCTATCAATAACTGAACCTAAAAACAAAAACAAAAACAAACTAAGCAAACAACTAGAACAGGAATAGAATCACAGAAATGGAGATCACATGGAGGGTTATCAGCAGGGAGGGGGAGGGGGGAAAAGGGGAAAAGGTACAGAAAATAAGCAGCATAAATGGTAGGTACAAAATAGATAGGGGGAGGTTAAGAATACTGTGGGAAATGGAGAAGCCAAAGAACTTGTATGTATGACCCATGGACATGAACTAAGGTGGGGCAATGATGGTTGGGGGTGGGGGGTACAGGGCAGAGGGGAATAAAGGGGAGAAAAAAATGGGACAGGCATAATCAATAAAATATATTTAAAAATACAAGTAAATGAATATGCTGTCTTTAGAACAATCCATATTTGGAGCAGCACAAACTGTGTAGTAAGTTAAAATGTTTTTGCTCCCTTGATACCCAGAAAATAGCTGCAATTCGTTACGAACTTGTCCATTTCCCTGAAGGGCGAGTACTGGCACACGCCAGAGGAAAGGCCGTGGGTTGGTCCCTCAGGGTATCATTCTGCAGGAAATAATTTTTAAACACAAGATGCCCAAAGGGAACAATGCACTGTAATCCTTAAGTCCTAACTTTTATCATTTTAAGCACTTCTTGTAGCCTAGGAAATTTCCGTGGTATTTCTGGAAGTGCTCAAGACTTTTCTTGAACATGTATGAACAGTCCTCCATGCGCTCAGCCTGCTAGCCTCTCACTGATCCCTCCTTCCATGTCAACGCTTCATTTGAAGCCCCCTGACAGTTTCTCATGAGAATCTGACAAACCCCAAAGTTCTGAACACTGATTAGAGGGCCCAGCATGACCGTCCCGGTTTGCTTCCTTAGTTCTGTTTGCTCCAGTCTTGCTTGTGCTTTGTTTGGGTTCACATTTCTCACATTTCAATTGATTCCCTATATGCAGGCATTTTTAAACTGCCCTAACCTAACACAACATAGAAATGTTCTCCCATCGATCTTATATCATCCCTCATTCTTTAGATTCCTTGTCTACACTGCCAATCTGAAGCATATCTCTATTATCATGCCCTTTATTTTACGTTTTAACATTTAGAAACAATTAGAAAATTGTATATCCTGTTTTTTAATGCCTACCTACTACCCTGTAGTCCAAACTTTGTGATAATAGCTTGACAATTGTATCCCTAGCACTTAGTTGAGTGTCTGACACAGACCGGTTCTGCAACACATTTTTTAATTTGTTTTTTTGGTATTTATCAAAAAGTTTGTACAAGCATTAACAAGACTGTGAGGCGATGTGCTTTATTATCCAAACAATTCTCTGTATGTGATGGCAACCACTCATAGGCAATAGACACAAACATTTTCAATAGAGGTTTCTAAACTTTCTTATTAAGGTATCACACAGTGTTGTAATTATTTGCTTAGAAACCCTGCTTTCCCTCAGTGATAATTTTGGCTAACTAGCACAGTCAACGATCATAGAAATTCCAAAATCTCCCAATATAAGCAAGAGCTAGACCAACTATTTGAGCAGCAGAGCGGACTCCAACCCTGGCAGCAGGTGGTGTCAGGACCACCAGGGAGACCCAGCTGCGTCTGTGATTAGAACTGAATGGGCCCGAGTTTATCATTTCCTCATTACCTGAAAACTGATGATCCAGACTTTTCTTAAAAATCCCAAAGGTTGTTCTTTCAAACAAACAAAAATAACAACCAACTCTGCCAAAAATGGGTGGAAAACCAAACACCATTGATGTGAAATATAATAAATATTTCGTATCCTTTAACAGATGAGGCACAAGCCCCTGGACGCTGCCGATCATCACACGTTTGGCTCTTTTGACAAAACAAAGTAGGATCTAATTAGACTCTGGGGTGTTCCAGTGTTTGAACAATGCAGCCAACTTGCGTGGATTAAGACAGCTGACCTCTGACCCCAGGCTTAAAAGCAGATGAAGCTCCGTCCTCTGTTTTGCCTGATAAGCTGACCTGGCTGCTCCCTGTGATGCACGGACTTCCAGGAACTCAAATTTGCACAGTTATTTCCATGGGGCTCCAGGTAAAAATGTAGTTTTCTGTAAAATTCCTCTCATTTTTTCTGTTCTCATTAAACCCAGGTCTAGTCCTCTGTCCGTAACTTTGAGGTAATAGATCACCCTCCATGCCTGTATGTTTTTTTGCTCTCAACACTATCTGCACCAGAAAAAGAATAGACACACAGTCTGTTGAGATGCAAAGCCAAACCCAGTTTGGTGCACCTGTGGCAAGAGAGATGAATTTTATCATCCAATCATTTCTGTGGAGCGTTTCAAAACAGAAACATTCTCCCCCCTCACCTCTTTATACCCACGAATTTATATAACAGTAAATGATAGGCTACTGCTATATTTTCTCAATGCATATAGGATCTTAAAATTTTAATTTTAAATGGAAGGGAAAATAGCCAAAGGTTAGAAAACCTAAGAAGAGGGATGATAAGCTGGTATTAAACCAGGCATCTCATAACCACATGACAGAGTACATACTGCTCCTCCTCATTGTGCAAAACTTGTCCAGGCTCACAGAGCGAGGCGGTGCAGGCCTGGGACGTGACCACGGCACACATCCCACTGGACAGCCGGCGCTCTGCTCCCCTGGTGTTGTTCTGTCCTGTCCGCACAGATCGGAACTGTGGCCACCCACTTAGGTTGGGGAAGCAATCTGTACATTATGCACTCTTGTCGACTCCACAACGCTGTTCCTAACAATCATTCCCTATGCCCTGTTTTTGTACATTTAACCTTTGCTTTCCATGTTCCTTTATCATATTCTGCTCTTTTGATACCTTTTTCTTATTCCTATGCCTTTTGCTTCTACTTTCTCGGTTTTTCAGGTAGCGCAAAACTGTTTTAAACTGAGGATGGTAGTAGTAGCTTAATACTTGCCCTTGACTGAAATGATGCATAGGCAACTCTTAACTGTTTTTTAAGTGAATAATTTGGAAAAAAATTTAAGTTCCCTTTAGCGAGTCTCCAGGACGTATCCTGAGAACTACGTGTATTGATTCCGTAGGAGCCTACGATAAGGCTTGCTGTGCACAAGCAGAGGTGGCCCCACCACTTGTTTCCTGGCGACAGCTGTTTATACCTTGTCAAGTGTTGCTTGCTTCCATCTACATGTTTTTTCTACCCATACCCAAAAGGAGTTCCACTCTAGCAAGCCCAACTATTGTTTCTTATCTTTTAAGTCTGTAACAATCTATCATGCCCATATTCTAAATGAGAAGCAAAGGAGGAATATCCTTCTGGAAGATGCTCAAACTGCCACCTTGGTGATAAGTCCGCCTGTGTCCACCAGTCTCACCTGTATGATGAGCGAGCGCGTGGAGTTGTGCACGCAGCTTTGGCCAGAAGGAGCCCTGGCGGCTTCTTCACTCAGACCGCAAGGGCCCACTGCCCTTGCGGGCAGCAAGATGGGTTACAGGCTGTATGCATCCTCGGTGGCCAGTGCCCCTGGGTGTTCCAGGGTGTTCCAGACGCTGGCAACGGGGCTGTGATACCTCTTAAAGGTGGTCTGTTGAAGAGACTTAGTCAAATATTCAATTCTCTTCCTGTCTTACATTCTCTTTCTTAGCACCTTTATTGTGAATTTCCCCAGCGCCCCCCAGCCCCCCACCCAGCCTGCAACAGATGTTTTTAAATGAGATAATTATTTTAATCCACTCATCCATACTAACATTATTTCCACCAAAATTTACTTCCCATATGAAATACTTATACAAGCTGATGTAAAACTTAATAATAGATTGTACTTTATATTACTGAAGGGAGGGATTATGTCTTGTTAACCTTTTCCACTTCTCTGTAGTAATAAATACATTCTGAATTAAATCAAGCACTAACAAAGCAGATCTTATCCAGACGTTATCAAACAAGGTTTTGTTCCTCTGGTACTTCATGCCCTGTGGTCTGTGAATGAACAGTGAGGAAAATGGCACGTCCAGGAGGAGACCCAGGCTGCTGGGCATGGGCCAGCAGCTGCCAAAGACATTTCCAGGACAGGGCATTTCAAAGATGTCGAAGACTGCAACTTCAGACTGTCCAGCTCTGTGTCCTTGGGTGATTTGCTTACCCTCACTGTGTCCCCACCTGTAGAAATGGAATGTATGTAAGTACCTTCATCATGCACTTGTTGCGAAGATTCAATACATCAATATATGTTAAAGTAGCTAGACCCTGGCACACAATCTGCACCAAAACAGTGCTCACTATTGTGGATTCCCATTGTAGACACAAGTTTCAGCCAGGACTTCTAGAAAAAAAGGCACATCCCCTCTTGCACAGGGCCCCAAAATAAGACAAGTGGATCTTTTTCCAGGGGTTGTAGAGTTATTAAGAGCCGCTGGTAACTCAGGTTTCCTCAGGCTCGAGCCATCTCCCTTGCAGCTCAACAGTGCCACCTGCCACACACAAATTGTATACACACTTCCATATGTGAATAGAAACTATTGACGTTTCTGACGAAACTAAAGGGTGGACAGGAAAGAGACACTTCTATGGCAAATTCAAAGGTGAATGTCTTTAATATGTGTTCCTATGATGAATAAAAGATGTCCACAAAGGACAGCAAAAGGATACCTGATCGAAGGACAGTCCCTGGAGGATAACCAGATATGATGTATTTTTTTCTCTTGACTGCAAGTTTAGAGAAAAATCCAACCTGCCAAAACTTAGCCCTGTCTAGGAGAGTGTGTCAAGGGCTCTTTACGTGCGGCTGGGGCTTCAGAAGTTATACAATCTTTCTGGAGAATGCTTTAGCTGTCTGATTCAATTTAAGTTTTATTGTGTCTATGTTTCATTTTTAAACAAATACTATGTTCTCACAGCTCAAAATGCCAGGAGTATGAGAAGGACATGCACTGAGAATGCCCCTTCCTGCCCCTGGGCCCCAGGAACCCAGGTGCCCCTTCAGACAGCCAATGGGAGTGGTTTCTGACTCGAACTCTCAGGGGCACTTTGATTAACACAAACCCCACATGTCCTTTCCATCCTTTCTTCCAGAAAGAAGGGCGTGTCGTAACTCGGTACATTGGTTCCTTTGCATCTTAGCAATTTTCCCATACCATTTCATCAAGACTTTACTCTTTTTATTAATTAATGTATACATTTATTTATTTTATTTTCCAATCACAGTTTATATTCAATAACATTCCATATCAGTTTCGGATGCACACCAAAGTGGCTGGAAAACCACCCACTTCAGTCTGCCCACTGCCCCAGACCCCACCGGGCTCCACTCCCTGTTATCGAAACGTCATTGCTGTTCTCCAGGCCACAGTCCACATCTCTGTGGCTGTTCTGCAACTACCACCTTGGACATTTTTGTCCCTTCATCTCATTCACCCAGCCCCCAATTCCCCTCCCGTCTGACAGCTGTCAGTCCATTCTCTGTACCTATGAGTCTGTTTCTATTTTGTTTTTTTAATTTGTTCATTAGATTCCACATATAAAAAGAATTAATATGGTACTTGTCTTTCTCTAACTGGTGTATTTCACTTAGCATAATATCCCCTAGGCCCATCCATGCTGCTGCAAAAAGTAAGATTTCCTTCTATTTTTTTACGGCAGAGTAGTAGTCCATTATGTAAATATACCACAATTTTTTATCCACTCATCTACTGATGGGCAGTTGGGATATTTCCAAATCTTGACTATTGTAAATAATGCTGCAGTGAACATAAGGATGCATATGTTTTTGTGAATTAGCGTTTCAGGTTTCTTTGGTATACCACGACTTCTGTCTGGAAAAAGTCCAGCCATTTTTAATATAACAAGAACAGTTTGGGCAACGTTGATGTATCCTGGCAGCCAAGGAGAATGGACTGGAATGTGCATATGTGAACAATGATGACCTCACTGTAATAGTCAGTGGGGGCGGTAGATGCCCTTGAGTGAGCATGCGTACTGCGTGGCTGTTGCATTCAAAACGACTGAGTGAGTAGGGCAATGAATCTGCATCAAATTTTGCATTAAGCTTGAACATTCCTCCACAAAAACTATTAGGATGATTCACAGGGCCACAGCTGTGGGCAACTGGTGATTGGCAGCTTCATCACAACAACATGCCTGCTCATGCATCACATCCCGTGTAGGGTTTTTTTGTGAAACATCAAATAAGCCAGGTGACTCAGTCCCCCTACAGCCCAGATCTAAACTAAAATCACCTTTGAAAGGAAAGAGATTTCAGACTGTCAGTGGATTCAGGAAAATACAACAGGGCAGGTGATGGCAGTTGGGAGAACTGTGTGAGGTCCCAAGGTGCCTGCTTTGAAGGGGACTGAGGCATCATTGTCCTATGTACAATGCTTCTTGTATCTTGTATCTTCTATTTTTCATATTACATGGCTGGATACCTTCTGAGCAGACCTTGTATTCCCAGAAGTGGAATTGCTGGGCCATAAGGCATTCCATTTTTAATTTATTGAGGAGCCTCCACACTGTTTTCCATATTGGTTGAACCAAGCTGCCTTCCCACCAGCTGTGGACTAGTCAGGATTCCTCTTTTTTATGGCTGAATATCGGTCCATTGCATGGTGTTATGGATTGTATTGTGTCCTCCCCCAAAGTTCCCATGTTGAAGTCTGAACCCCAAGCACCCGATTTAGAAATAGGGTCATTGCAGACACAATCAGTCAAGATGACTTCATACTTGGAGCAGGTTGGGCCACCTAATCCAATATGGCTGGTGTGCTTATAAAGTGGGGAAATTTGGACAGATGGGCACACAGAGAGGACTCTGTGAATATGAAGACAGAGATGAGGACGATGCATCTACTAGCCAAGCAATGCCAGAGATTGCCAGCCACCACCAGACACCAGGCAAGAGGCAGGGAACACATTCTCAAAGGCCTAGAAGGAGCCAAGCCTGCTGCCACCTCCAGGATTGTGAGACTACAAATTTGTTATTTCAGCCACCCAGTTTGGGGCCTTGACTGTGGCAGCCCAAGCAAATAATTCACATGGACGTGCAGCAAATATTGAACCATTTCCCTACTTTGGACTTTGGGCTTTTCTCTAATTTTCACTTTAAAAAAATACTTCAGTGAATAACCTTTTCGTGTTCCATTTCATGAGTGCAATACTACACGAGTTCCGTGAATTTCCGGAGCAGCATCACCACACACAGGACGTGTGCGTGGTGAGCCAGCTGCTGCGCTCCTCCCTGGAGGCCTGGCGAGGCTGCTTGCCCTCTAGCAGGACCGCAGGGCTGTTCCGTTTTCACCACCACCTTGTATTGAACTTGTGGACTTTTGCCATGCTGATAAGAGAAAAATGGTGTCTTTGTGCAGTTTGGGTTTGCATTTTTAAATTATGAGTCACATGTGTACTTTTCTGTGAACCCATTTATCTCCTTGGTTGTTGGTCTTTCCTATGTTTATCGGGGACATTTACCCTTTGTGATACTAGATGCAAATATTTTTTCCCAGTTAGTCATTTGGATTTTTACTTTTCTTATGGTGGTTTTACCCCACAATGATATTTTTGTTTTTGTGCATTTGAATGGACTAGGGTTGGGGAGGTGGCGGTGGCAGCAGCAGTAGTGACCAGTGTGCCACGATCCACAAGCAAGTCTGCGACGCAGAGGGACTCCATCCATCCTGGCGGAAGTGCAGACCTTGGCCTGCAAGCTCACATGTCCCTGATGCTCCCCAGTTATCCCCACACCATTTCCCTCGCTGCCCTGAAATGCCACCTCATCAGGCACTAGATGTCCATGACTAGACAGGCCCATTTTTAGACTTTCTGTCTCAGAACTACACCAGTTTAATTATAAATATGCTGTAATAGTGTCCCTCATCCTGCATTTTTTTTTCAGGTGTTTGCTAGCTAGAGGCAAACAAACAAGAATGTGTCCACTTTTCCATGTGAACTTCACAGTCGACTGTGTGTTGCTAAAGATTCTGTCACTAATTTTCATCAGGATTGTCATCTGAAAATTAGCATCAGCTAAGTGTGTTTTGTAAGCATGAAGGATTTGTTCAGGAAAAAGGAGTTGCAACCCAGTGCGTTCAGGCTGGGCAAGCCCCGAGCACACGACACACGTTGCCTGACGTGCCAAAACGGAGAGGTGTTTGTTTATCCAAGGAAAGAGGAAATTAAGGGAATGGGAAGCTAGTTAGAACCATGGAGCTTTGTGATAAGCCAAGATTTCTTCCTGTAGAGGAGACTTCCATACACCCTAGCTTCTCCCAGAGACCGTCCGGACCGACTCTGATGTCATTGTGTTCTAGGTGGTCTTCGTCAGGCTCATTACAGCTATAGAGAGAAATGACATTGTTCCGATGCCAAGTCTTTTCATTCAGGTGAGCAATGCATCCAAGAATCTTTCCATGAATTTAGTTTGTTTTCTGTGACCTCAGGAGAACTGTGACTTTTCCTCATAGAGGTCTTCCCCATGTCTTCTTAATTCCTGGGTATTTGGTCTTTTGTTCGTTTGCTTCTATTGTAAACATAATATTTCTTTCTAGTATTCTAATTGTAGTGTTCACATAAAACTATTGATTTCTGATTGGTAATTTTGAAACCACACCCCATACAGAATTCTCTTATTGTTTAGTCTATTCCCAGAAATAAAATCTGTTATCTGCAGATAGGATAATGATGGCCCTGCTTCCTAGTGTTTGTATCCTGCTTTCTTTTTCCTTACCCGGCTGCGACGGAAAATGATGGTAATAATGGGTGATGTCTAGATCTCTTCTCCGATCACTTCCAGTGTTTCTTGACCCTTCTTGTCAACTATTCCAAGGAAAAATTTTTAAAAAGCTTTCGCACCCTATTATTTATTATAGCACTGATTTTTTTTAATCCTCACTTGAAGATATGTTCATTGATTTTAGAGAGAGTGAAGGGGAGAGAGATACATCAATGTGAGACAAACCTTACCAGTTGCCTCCCACATGCACCCTGATGGGAGATCAACCCTGTACCTACGTGTGTGCCCGCCTAGGAATCAGAACCACAATCTTTTGATGCTCATGCAGACACTACAACCAACTGAGCCACCTGGCCAGGGCACATTCTTTTTTAAAGATTTCATCTATTTTTAAAAAGAGGGGATGGAAGGAAGAAAGAGAAGGAAAGAAACATCAATGTGAGAGAGAAACATCAATCGGTTGCCTCTCATGAATGCCCCGACCAGGGACTGAACCTGCAACCCTGGCAGGCATGTGCCCTGACTGGGAATCCAACTGGCAGCCTTTTACTTTGTGGGACGACCCCTAACCAACTAAGCCACACTGGTCAGGGCAGCACTGTTTTTTTTTTAATAAAGATTTTATTTATTAGAAATGGGGGAAGGGAGAGAGAAAGAGAGCGAGAGAAACATGAATGTGTGGTTACCTTTCAGATGCCCCCAAATGGGGACCTGATCCACAATCCAGGCACGTGCCCTGACTGGGAATGAAACCGGTGAGCCTTTGGTTCACAGTCTGGCACTCAATCCACTGAGCCACCCCAGCCAAGGGAGGAGGAGGAGGAGGAGGAGGAGGAGGAAGAAGAAGAAGAAGAAGAAGAAGAAGAAGAAGAAGAAGAAGAAGAAGAAGGAGAAGGAGAAGGAGAAGGAGAAGGAGAAGAGAAGGAGAAGGAGAAGGAGAAGAAGAAGAAGAAGAAGAAGAAGAAGAAGAAGAAGAAGAAGAAGAAGGAGGAGGAGAAGAAGAGGAAGAAGAGGAAGAAGAGGAAGAGGAAGAAGAGGAAGAGAATGAAGAGGAAGAGGTTTGGAGGACACATGGACAAAAACTAGGGGTGAGGGGTAATGGGGGGAAGGAGGGAGGGTTGGGTGGAGGGGCTGGAATGGGAGTAGGGGGGAGAAAACTGTACTTGAACAATGATTGAAATTAAAAAAAAATAAAAAATAAAAAATAAAAAGAGGAAGAGAAAGAGGAGGAAGAGGAAGAAGAGGAGGAAGAGGAAGAAGAGGAGGAAGAGGAAGAAGAGGCGGAAGAGGAAGAAGAGGAGGAGGAGGAAGAGGAGGAAGAAGAAGAAGAGGAAGAGGAAGAGGAGGAAGAGGAAGAAGAGGAGGAAGAGAAAGAAGAGGAAGAAGAGGGGGAAGAGGAAGAAGAGGAGGAAGAAGAAATAATAATAATAATTGGACAGAACTTCAATGATTAAAAACAGAAGAGTTAAGAAGATTGTAATTCAGTAGCAAATCAAAAATTATAATAAAATAAAAATGATCATGTATATTATTTACAAAAAAACACTCTATAAAAATTACAGGTATAGTACAATTACAACCATTTGAAAAAGTCTCCAAATGGGCAGTAGAAAAGGAAGGAAGTTTGCTAAGATGGTAACAGGATACAAGTGATTGGTTTTTTATGTTTTTCTTTCTTTTCCAAAGTCTACATAATGAGCTGATATAATGCTATAGTGGAAGGGGGGCATTTATTTTTAAAATTTGTGACTAAATTCAACAACTGAGAGTAGAGTTGTAATGAAGCCCCTTTGGGCATAGCTCATCAACCTGCAGGTGAGCCACCTGGAAGGGGCAGGTGAGCCCCAAGGCAAGAGCACACAAAGGACAACCAGCACACCTACTGGCTGCCTGAAGCAGAGCTGAGGAGTGTGATTCCCGCCATGGATGTGAGTTCTGATTTTCTAGAACTACATAGAAAATGAAAAGAAACAGGTGAAATTCATCCCAACAATGTATTTTACTAACTCCAAACAGCCAAACTACTATTAACATAATCAACATAAAAAACAACATAATTTTTAATATTTTATACTCTGTCCCCACTAAGTTTTAGAAATCCAACATGGCTTTTACATTTACAGCACATCTCAGTTCAGATGAGCCACACTTCACGTGCATGGTAGCCAAGTGCGACCAGGGGCTGCGCTCCCAGACAGCACAAGTCTGGACAGTTCTGATGGGTAGATTTCCAGAACAGACAGGCGGAAAAGGTGTGCATCTGAGCACATGTGTGTGTGAGAGTGTAGATCCATGAGTAAACAAAAAGTGCCTGCAGTATAGCGAGGATCATGGAGGAAAAAATATCATCTAAAATAAAAATCACCTGAATTTATATTATTTATTGTATTTGGGCTTCCCAATGATTCCTTCCCTATTCACACACTACCTTTTATGGAGGAGCAAAGCCTCCTGACTTGGACACAAATATCTGTCCATCTTGCTGCGGAGAGGAGAAAGCCCAGACTCTCGCTCCAGGGGCGGTCCACTGACTTTACACAGCAATGGTCATCCTGGAGTGTGAGTTTTTCCGGAGGCTGTGGGGACCAGTGGGAGCAGCCTGGGCTGTGCTGCCCAGGAAAGCAGTCATTGCCACATAGGGCTATTTTAAGTTAAACATCATTAAAAATTCAGGTGCTTAGCCACACTAGCTAATTTTCAAGTACTCAGTAGCTACTGGCCAACTTTCTGGAGGTGCAGGGAGTTCTGGTATGGAGCCAAATGTGCTCAAGGAGCCATTGCTACAAGGAAAGACTTCTATTCTTTCTGTTTACCTAGCACCTGCAATTATTAAAAATGGAAAATCTGCATGGAATTGAGAGTGAACACTGACTGGCTCACTCCAGCGAAAAGTAAAATTCATCCAAGTAATTGCATCAGTTGAACTATTAAAAAATCCATCATGCTTCCACCCTGACGGCAATGGCTCTGTGGGTTGGGCATCGTCCAGCAAACTGGATGCGCGTTTGATTCCCAGTCAGGGCGCATGCCTGGATTGCAGGGCTGGGTCCCTGGTGAGGGTGAAAGAGGCAACCCATCCCTCTTTCTCTCCCTCTTTTTCACCTTCCCTCCCCTTCTCACATAAAATCTTCTTTAAAAAAAAAAGAAGTTGTGCTTCCAAAATATTTCATATTTTGTGTAACCACTGACAGTAAATTTTGAAATATGTTTATATAATTTTGCTAATGATCTAGAAAATAATTAACATCTGAGAGTGAGAAAACATAATTTCTTTACAGAGATGTATGCTAGGGTGAACAATAAAACTTAAAGTACAAACTATTTTACATTAAGATAAAACTCAGTGATACATGTAGAATAAAATATTAGATTAGGATAAAAATCCTGTGAGGGACACAACATGAAAACTATAGGTTTAAGGAAAAAAACACAAAAAGATGTAAAATTTATGACTGTTAAAAGTGGGTGGTGAGCATTATATATGGATTGCCAAGACAGGAAAACAACTTAAGTATCTATCATGGATGAATTGACAAAGAAAATATCATATATATGATATATACACATATGATATTCGCATATATTTGCAAATATCATATATGCATATATCTATTCATATAGATATCTATTCATATAGATATATGCATATATATGAATGAAATTCTGCCATTTGTGACAACATGGATGGACCTTGAAGGTATTATGCTAAGTGAAATAAATCAGAGAAACATAAATACCCTATGATCTCACTTATAGGTGGTATCTTAAACAAAAGAGGGGGGAGGGTGGGAGGAAGGAAGGAGTCTTAGATCAAAGAAAACTTAGATGCAGAGGACAGATTGGTAGTTCGTGGTCCCCAGGAGTCCTGGATGGAATGTGCAGCATGCCAACTATAGTTGATATACTGTGTTGCGTATTTGAAAGTTGCTAAGAGAATAAATCTTAAAAGTTCTCATCACAAGAGTACGTGTGAATGTGTAGTGATGGATGTTAACTAGACTTACTGTGGTGATCATTTCACAACATATATTTGTATCTAACAAATACTGAACCATGCTTTACACCTGAAACAATGTTATATATCAATTTACCTGAATTTTGAAAAAGTGGATGACAGATGCGTTCGAAAGAATGATAAGCAGTTTTGTTTTTTAAATGTCGGTATTAACAATATGCCAAAAGATACTTAGATGTTAAGTATAAAAGAAAGGTTAGCTTTTTGAAGTCATTTTAGGCCGAGAGTTCGGGAGCCAACACCCGGGATCACTGCACGGAAGGTGCCCCAAAGGGTCAGGGGGCTCTGGTCCCAGTCGGCGACCGCACCGCCCACCCCGCCGCCCAGCGGTGGAAGGCTGAAGGGCCCCCCGTTCAGTTCCGCGCTCAGCTCCGCCTCCTCCCCATAGCTACGAGGGGAAGGGGCGGTGTCCCCGAGCCCTCACGCGGTAGCGAGTTCTGTATTTAGGTGCACAGGTCGTTAGGTGTTTATTCTACCTAGGCACTTATTTGCTTTCCTGTGGCCCCCATCGCGGAACGTCAAGTCTACGAAAAAGAGTAGGCTTGCCTGCAGTTCCTCCACCGCACTCACGCGCACCCACCCCGGCCGGCACTTAATACGCAGCTACAGCAGCACCTGCCGCCCCACCGCCCCGCGGCCCACCGCCGGAACCGAGGGAAGCACCACCGAGCTCAGCACCACCGAGCTCAGCATCACCGAGTCAGTCCTCCAGACTCCTAGAGAGAACCCGGAAGTGCCTCGCAGCTGGCGCGGGCTCTTCCGGCCGGGACGGCTGCGCTTTTGTCCCGCTGGCAGTTGGCCTCCCGCGGCGCCGCCTCAGCCAGTACGTGAGTACGCGGCCGCCCGCGCCCCCGCCCCCGGCCCGCTGCTGACACGCCTTCCCCTTCGCGGGCCGGTCCTGGCTGCCCCCTGGGTCGCGGGCGGGATCTGGGAGGAAGCGCGCCCCCTGCTCCTACGCTTCGGGCGAGGACGGGGGAGGCGGGACCACGGGCTGGCCAAGGGGTGCGGGGCCACCGCCGGTACACATTGGACTGCCCGCCGGCGCCTAGTCCCGCCGTTCGGGTGGCCGGGGTCGGTTTGGAGCTGCCCCAAGCGCGGAGAAACGCCCCGCCTTCGTGTGTCTCAACTCTTCCAGGCTGTCTCGGGCGGGTGGGAGTCGTGAAAATTAGCGCTTTAACATGCCGCCCTCCCGCCCTGTCGTGCCCGCGTTGCAGTTAAGTTTGGTCCTGGCCTCCAGAGTGAATACGAGCGTGAGAGGGACCCCTAGGGGTGACCGGATTCGTCCTCCCTTCCCCCAACCTTCTTTTTTCTCCCCACTTTGGAGGAGGGACTATGTGGAAACCACTGGCCCAGGTGCGGATCGAGCCCCGGGGAGGTGCTTCCCGGGCCTTTCCCTGGGGCAGCTCGCCTGTGCGCAGACGGGGGCGCGCCCGGAGGAGGTGGCCTGCCATGGGCCCCGCAGACTGGGAGTAAACTGGGGAGAAGGCCGAAGAGGCTCCAGACGCGGCGACAGCCTAGGGGAAGCCAGGCGCTAGGATGTGAGAGATGCCCGCGGCCGGGGCTGCATGTGAGGCTTGAAGACATTTGGACTAAGCCACTAGGCGTGTTTTCTTTTTGAAAACAAAAGGGTTATTTTTGTTGTTTTTAATGTTTAAATCTGTAATATAGTCATATGGTCCAGCTATTTAAAATACGAAGAAGTTTTCAGCGAAAAGGTTTCCTCCTGTGCACCATCTTCCTAGGCCCGACCTGTTAGGTAATCCCATTCAGTTTGAGTGTATCTTTCCTGGGTTTCTTTATGCGAATGCCGGCAGGTGTGAATGTAGTCAGTTCCCCTTTTCCCCCACAGGTGGTGGTCACTCTTCAGTGTTCTGCCCCTTGCAGCTTTCACCTAGTCTGCCTTAGAGATCATCGGAACACAGAGCCTTTTTGGTTTTTCACTGCGCCATGGTATTGGATTAGCCATCACATGGAGGTTTCAGATGTTCCCTAATTTTTTAGAGCACAGGTGGCAAACACAAGGCCCGCAGGCGGAATCCGGCCTTGCACCTTGTTTTTACCCGGTGGCAGCGCGGAGCTCTTGCCTGTTAAGGAGTAGTTACATTTATACAGTCCTAAAGTTACATTCAGCCCTTTGAAGCCCTTTGAAGGCTGATGTGGCCCCCGGTGTAAATGAGTTTGATATCTCTGCCTTGGATCTAATCGGGGACGTTTGGGTTCTTCCCAATTTCTGTTACCTCGTCACAGCCCTTTCAGTGACATACTGGGGCTTATCTGAGGAAGGCTTTTTAAAAAGTGAGTAGAGTCAAAATAAATTTTGTTTTACATCAGTTAAGCCAGTTGTTAGATTGCTAAATATACCAAGTCATTATTATAACTCATGTAGTGTTTAAAAAACAAAACCAAGTAGTTTCTCTCTTCTTAGACTTGGGTTTATGAAGTTTAGCCTTCCAGTAGCCCACTTGATTCTGTTAACGAGTCTTCCCACGCAAGTCTTTGCTCCTTTAGCTTCAGAAAACCTCTCAGCCTCCCTTTCCTTTGCTTAACTTATTCCCAAGGCTAACTAGACATTTCCCCTCCACTACCAGGTATGAGAATGTTCTGTTTCATGTTTTACTTTGAGGAAAAATCCTCTTGAATCCTTATTTCCACTTTCAAGCAATAGAATCATCTCACACTCTGTCTACCATCCTGCTATTTATAAACTGTAGATGGGGTAATAACCAAAGCACAACCGTGTTTCTCCCTCCTGGTCTCCATGTCACTTCTCATTTACCCCGTTACCCCACTTCCTAAGTAATCTTTCTTCTGAATTGGCTTGCATTCCCTCTTTTCTCTCTGAAGAGAGAAGAGATGGCTTGATCATCTCCAAGTCAATCACAACATCTGAGCACTCAAGATACAGAGTCCAGGTGTGACCTATGGAATGTGGTTGACACTCTTGGCACGTAGCACATTGCATGTTTGCTTGCTGCAGGGAGTTGTTAACAGGCAACAGTTTACACTAGAGGTAACTACAGTTGCTCTCTAGTGAGTTGTCCAGGCTCTTGAGAAGTGCCTCCTGCCTCTCTGGGTCAGGAGTTAAGGGCAGGCTCATACTGTCTGCATGAGCTCTTCTGAGTGCTGGTGGTAGGGCATGAGCATGTGGAGAGTTGCACAGAGCTTGTGGGTCATGTGTGGTTTGTAAGGAATAGGCGGCTCTCTGTGGCTGGCACTCGACTTGCGTGACCAAGCTGTTGGGTCATGCTCCCTGTCAAGAACTGGTTAGAGGAGTTTCCACTCCAGCCTTTAGAATCCTGAAGAAATTAAAGCTCTACTGGCCCTCACATATTGAGGACTCGTGCTTTTGGGGTGACTCTTTCTTGTGCCGTAGGGGACGCATGGCCCAGCCCGCTCTGTCAGCCATCTTTACTGGATTGTAGTCCCCCAGACTCCAGGGTTCAGTTCCCTGTCACTGCACGCCACAGCTGTTGTGAGTGACCTCTTTTTTTTTATTGTGAGAAAGTTTAAACATACAGGAAAATAGAGTAGTACCATGAACTGCATACACCCATAGCTTAGATTTAACAGTTGTCAGCATTGCTACATCTGTTTTACCTTTCTCTTTTTATTTGAAAGGAAAGAAAGGACACTAACAGTTAAAATGCCATTGTCACACTCTCCTAAATTAACTCTGATTCCTTGATATTATCTAACAGCTTGACAAACTGCTGAGTCTGTGGTCTGTTTTTGTGTGGCCTGCAAGCTAAGAATGGTTTTTACATTTTTTAAGGGATATTAAAAAGCAGATTAAAAAAATAAGTGACAGCCCTGGCTGGTATGGCTCAGTGGTTGACTGCCGGCCTGTGAATCAAAGGGTCACCAGTTCAATTCCCAGTCAGGGCACATGCCTGGGTTGCGGGCCAGGTCCCAGGTAGGGGACGTGTGAGAGACAACCACACATTGATGTTTCTCTCCCTCTCTCCTTCCCCTCTCTAAAAAAATAATAAATTTAAAAGGCTTTAAAATAAATATTTTTAAAAAATAAAATAAAAAAATAAGTGACAGCCCTGGCCAGGTGGCTCAATTGGTTGGAGCATCCTCCTGTAGACCAAAAGGCCAAGGGTTCAATTCCTGGTCAGAGCACATACAAGAGGCAACTAATCAATATTTCTCACATTGATGTTTCTCTCCTCTTCCTTGATCTCTCTCTAAAATCAATTAAAAACAAATCCTCTGGTGAGGATTAAACAAAAAGTGAATGAATGAATGTAATGTGGCCCACAAAATCTACAGTATTTTCTATCTGGTCCTTTATAGAAAAGTTTACCAGCTCCTGATTTAATGAAGTAAGTGATCATGCAAAATGCACATCTGAGCTTGTTACTCCGCCTAAAACTCCTGAGGATCCAGTCAGGACTGCTTAGTACGATGGACAGCGCTTGTTTGTGCCCACCTGTCTGGATGTGCCTGTGCCCTGTGCCCCAGGTGTCCGAGGGCAGTGAACACCTCTCCCTTTACTGTAGTTCTTCCCTCTGCTGAAACTACTCCTTTCCTGAAGCTTGCCCTAGTCCTTCACAATAGTTCCACCCCTTCTGCCTCCTTCCTATGTGATCTGTGCCTTGTGTATGCCTCTGCCATTTTTACCGTGTGTTAATTATTTTCCTGCCAGGCTTACCTCATGTGCGATCTGCTTGATGGCAGGACCTTGTCCTACCCATTTCTGCATTCCCAGGACTAGCCCAGTGCAGGATGTGGATCATAATTGAAGTTCCTTGGGCAGCACTCAGTCTCAGAGATAACATACCAGAATGCATCTTCACTGTTGTTTATAAGAGTAATACTATTCTATTACATTCTCTTCATGGCCTTTGCATTTTAGCAGCTTAGTCCATTCAAGCCACTATAATAAAATACCACAGATTTAGTGGCGTATAAACAACAGAAATTTATTTCTCGAGATCAGGGCACCAAGGGATCTCTGTGGGGTCTCTTCTAAGAGCACTGATCCCATTCACGAGGGCTCCCCCGCATGTCCTGTGTACCTACCTCCCAAGGCTTCCCTCTTACTGCCTTCATCTTTGGGGGCCAGGGTTTCAACAGGGATTTGGGGCGGCACAGACGTTCAAGGCGCAGGGGTAGCATCTACTCTCGTGCTGGTTTCACACATCTTGGTGCTGTCCTGCCTGGGTTGTGGTCTTTCTTAGTCTCAATATTGAACACTGTGAATCTCCTTGCTAACCATCTTTTTTCAATGAAGATGGACCTTTATATTGATCTGTTTCGATTTCAGCCATTAAGAGAATTGGGTGCCCTGCACCGGGTGATGGAACACTGTGCCCGCACCCAAACAGAGGAGGTTAGGTAGGGCTGAAACAAGGAGACTGCTGGGTTCTGCCTAGGCAAGAGGTAAACAGTGAGGCATTTGTTATCAGCACAGCAGGTCAGCCAGTAGCCAATCAGATGGGGGGATCCCAGAGGACATGAAGGGGACTAAGAATTAACCTGTCAGAGAGAGCCAAGGGAAGGGTCCATCAAGGCCGAGGACCATTGTGCAGTGGTAAGAGGAATTGTTTAGCGTGGCCCGTTGGGTGCCTCGCAAGCCACCCCAGGTGGCTGGCCATATGCAAAAGGCTTCAAGTGCCACACTAAGTAGCCTGGAAAGGTTTAGTGATGGGGAATGACCAGGTGTGCATTTCTTGAAACCTCCACAGCTGTTGGAGGAAGAATTGGAGAGGGGTAAGAATGGAGATAGGGGGACTACAGCAGAAGTTCAGAAGGGAATGTAGGACCTAAACTAAGGGCTTAGCAGTGGGAATGGAGTTGGAGTGGGGGCTTGAGAACCATGTAAGCCATTAAGGCAGCTGGTCTTAGGGACTCTTTCAGAGAGAAAGAGAAAAGTCCACTTTTGATTTAGGCAAATAGGGGGAGGACAAGGATGTTTATGAGGGTCTGTAACTGAAGAGAGGGGCCTGGTCTCGAGAGGAGGCTCTCTGAGATGCCAGGAGTGATAGGGGCCTACCTGTAGGCTCCTATAGAAGGAGCTGCTCCAGAAGAGTATACAGAGTCAGGAGAGGAAAGTTTCTTGAATGGAATGGGGCTGGGAACATCCAGGGGACAGCAGGCTGGGGAGTTGGCACCTGGAAGAAGCTAACAGAGCGAGGTCTGGGTGGAGGAAGTCAGACTGAGTAGGTGAAGCGTGAGGTGAGACAGGTATGTGAAGATCACCTTTTCAAGACACACTGCGAACATGAGGCAAGAGGCGGAAGCGGTGCCTGGCGGAAAAGTAGAACTGAAATCTACTTCTGGACATTTTTAAAAACTTTTACTTGCAAATATTTTCAAATATACAAAAAAACTTCAAGAATAAGAATCATGGGGAGACACCCTTAACTCATTCATCAGTATAGTTAACCTTTCATTTTCTTTTCTCTCATACATACATACTTTTACCTAAACCATGTGTCATGGTCCCTTGTCCCTTCAGTATATATTTCATAAGGACAGGGATACTCACTGAAAAAACTACAGTGAAGCTGTCACCTTCAGCATTTACAGTTGTCATTACTTTAGTCTGACCGACCATATTCCAATTTGATCAGTCAACACAATTATTTTTTACCAGTTTTTCCCTCCAGTGCAGATTTACTCCAGGCCATGTATTGAATTTAGTCAAGTTTCTTTAGCCTTCTTTAATCTGGAACATTTCTATAGCTTTCTCTGTCTTTTATGAAAATGATACTTTTGAAGAATACAGGTACCTTTTAGTGGAACATTCTTTATTTTGTATCCACCAGATGTTTCCTTGTGATTCAGTTCAGGCAGTACATTCTCATAGGTGATGATGTATCCTCTGAGAGTGTCACTTCTGGAAGCATGTGCTGTCCTTCTGCCCCCACTGGCAATACTATACTGATTTACAGCACTTGACCAAAGCAGCCTCTGTCTTCTCCACTATGTAATTACTATTTTTCCCTTACAATCTTTGGGGGAACGTTTATACTGCTTGTCAAAATTTTTCCTAGATTTAGAATCCATTAATAATTCTCTTTGATTTATTTGCTCCAAAAGTTGCAGAATGCAGATTTTGTGTTTTCCAACTCTACTACTCTTTCCACATTTACTGTCTGGCCCTGGCATTCTGTTGAAAGGAAGAGGCCTCCCTTTCTCCCCTGTTTGTATCTGCGTGGACTTATGAAATCCTATTTTCAATGGTTTATAATTCATTACTGTATTTAGTTGTTTTTACCTGAGAAATTGAAAGGGAATTTATTCTGATAGGATCTGCAAATGGGGGAACACAGCCCTCAGTATCAACCAGAGACACACCCCAGATAGGGAGAACGGAGCAGGGTTTTTGAAGATACATGTTGCCAGGGGATGGCGAAAAAAGAGATGGGTTGCTAGGGAACGAGTTCACAAAGTTACATCATTCATTTTCTGATTCAGGGGTCAACTGGACTTTCAGTGTTCAGGTGACCCAGTGGTTAGCAGGTGGAGTTGTGGGATGAGAGCAATGAGTAATGGAAAGGGGGACCCAAAAAACCCTACAATTTATTTATAAAAAATGCATATTTATTCTCACATGTTTAAACATCAGTCACCTTCACAGTACTCTCCATTGCATGCACTACATCTATAGAGACTTTTTTTCCACTGCTCAAAACAGTTTTTGAACTCATCAATTTTGAAGCCTTTTAGTGCTTCTGCCATTTTTTTGTTTCACCTCTTCCACATCGGCAAAACATTTCCCTTTGAGGGTTTTTTTCATTCAGGGAAACAAAAAAAGGTCACTCAGGGTGAAAAGGAACAGGTGAATAGGGAGGGTGGGGCACAGGGGTCATGCTGTTTTTGGTTAAAATCTGAACACTCAGTGAGATGTGGGCAGGGGCGCTTGTAATCTGTACCTAATTATTATGGACCCTGAATTGGATATTCAAGCTGGATCTTGTGGTCTTGTGACATGCCCCCATTGTTTTGAGCACCTCCTTACTTGCTGGTATAACAGGATGCCCCAGCTCATTTTGTGTGTGTTCTGATCTGTCCCCAGCCTGGAATCCATCCAGTTCCTTTGGTGCTGGATGGGCTCGTTAGCACTGAGGTGTGTTTGCTTTTTGGCAGACAGCTAGGGGATATCTATATGCACACAGATGTACGTATATGTGAACGTACATACATTTATATATGTGCACGCACACCTATAAATTAGAAATCCTGCATTGACACCAATACCTCCATTTCACCCCACAGGGTTCTTTCTTGCCTTCCCATATTCCATATTTTTATGTCTTTTTCCTCCAGGAGAGTCCTGGCTCAAAACTAAACACATTTGCTCAGTCCCATAAAACATCTAAAATTGTTCCAAAATTACTTGGCCCATACCATCACAGAAAACAAAGCTGCTAAAAAGAGTTCTTCTGTTTGCAGCTCTTCCTCACCACCCCTCCAGCCTTCTCTTAAACTGAAAGTGTACAGCATCTCGTCATGTTACGTGTGTGAGTTATGTGGGTTCATTCGTGGTCTCTTTTGTTCTTTCCTGTGGCTATGGTATTCACGAGAAGCACAGGCGAGTTCTTTTCATTTGCCTTCTGGGCTAGTGGCTTCCCCCACCCCCCCATTCTCACTGATGTACCCTTATTCTTCGAGTCTGGAGAACATTATCACACTTCTACAAGTAAAAACTGTACAGAAGCTGTACACAGCTGCCCATTCCCCCGCCCCTTATAGGTGATGTCCTTCAGTGTTTCCTGGTTTTTCTCATTACTGTCAAATAAGCAGCTATGTGCTTGTTTGGTGTTTTTTTTTTGCACAAAATGTAGCATATATGCTTTTTCACTTCACAGCATGTCCTTGAAATTGCCCGCTGTTAATCAATTTATAAAGATATTCTGCAGTCTTTTGTAGTACTCCACTGTGCATACGTACCATGGCTTACTTGCCCATTCTTCTGTGCCTAGACTTGTGGGTATTAATAACTCTGTGCATATATACTGTTGTATTTTGGAACTGTATCTTCAGTATAAATTCCAAGATGGAATTTCTGGGTTGAAGTGTGCATGAGCACATACTTGTGTTCGGTGTTCGCAAATCCCCTCACAGAGGTTATGCCAGGCTGTATTCCTGGCAACATGCGAGTGCCCATTTCCCCCACAGTCTCACTGGCCGGGTAGACTGTCAGGAGCTTGAATATTTGCCAGTCTGACAGGCAAGACTTGTTGCTTCAGGCTAGATCTTACTAGTATTTCTCTTCTTATGGGTGAAATTGAAGACATGTTTAAGGAACATTTTAATATTTCCTTTTATAAATTGCCTGTATCTTTTGCCCATTTCTCTGTAGAATTTTTAGTCTATTTTTTCTTCAGTTTCTGAAGATTCTTTATACCGTAAGGATGTTAGGCTTTATATACAGTGTAAATGTTTCCTTCCACTTTGTCATTCATTTCCTGATTTTGTTTATGGTATTTTTGACATGGCAATTTATGTAGTCAAAAGTACCAATCTTTTACTTTATCTGGGTCGTAGTTAGAAAGCTTTCTCTGTACCCGAGTTACAGAGGCATTCACCCGTGTTCTGTTCTCATGTGTGTGTGGCGTAGCTTTTTTGTATTTAGAGCCCTGCTCCACATGGAGTTTATTCCTGAGGGTGGTGTAAGGAATGGACCTAATTTTTTCTTTTCCCAAATGGCTTTATAGTTAATCTAACACTAATAAAAAGATCTTATTTGCCCCAATAATTTGATATAATCTTTATCAAATCTTTGATAATCTTTGATATTATCTTTATTATATATTTGATTTCTATAGTAATTATGACTATTTCTGTACTTTGTATCCTGTTCTGTTTGTCTGTGAGCTGAACAAGTGCCACATTGTTTTGGTTGTAGAATCTTTGTGGCATACTTTAAACCTTTTTTAAAATTTTTAAAGAAAACCCTCACCCAAGAAGATATGTTTATTGATTTCAAAGAGAGAGAATGAAAAAAAAAACATTCATGTGAGAAACATTGATTGGTTGCCTCCATATGTGCCCCAACAGGGGTTTGAACCTGCCCTGACTGGGGATTGAACCCACAACCTTTTGATGTACAGAATGATGCTCCAAACAACTAAGCCACTGGGCCAGGGCTGTGTTATACTTTAATATCTAGCATGGCTAGTCTCCCCTCATGGCTTTCCCTTTTCCGTTTTTCTCTCTAGCAGTTTTTGTGTATTTATTCTAGGGGATTTGGTTTTCTATCTGCAGGAACATAAAGGCCAAAGGGACTGAATGGCTCAGAGTCCCTGCCATATGTGGAGGCAGGATTCAGGGCACAGATAAAACGTGTATTGCCGCTGGTAGTTCTGGAATGTCACTGCTCACCCAGTGACATGGGCTGTATTCTGTCCAAAGTCACTGCCAAGTAGTAAAGAAATGGAGCAAGGAACTAAGCAGAGCCACCATTTGTCAGTGACCTCTAAAGATCTCTTACCTATATCACTTGTCATTTTGTGAAGCTTTCTCAGCAGAACCACCTTTTGGTTTAGTGTCTGTTGCGTGGTGCTTTGTTTTACTATCCTAATGGCATTCTGAGTTCTTAACCTTTCCTTTTCTGTACATTTTAATTGAGTCTGTCATTACAGTTCCATAAGCATAAGTTGGATTATGTTGTCCTTTATACATGTCCAACCCAGAATATATATCTTACTTTTCTCTTTTTGCCTCTGCTTCCACCTCACATTTACATACAGAGTTTCTAAGTAGGACTGACAGAATTCCAGAGTACTGACCCAAGAGAATCTGGTACCCAGGTTAAGAGGAGAGGTCCATGTTTTAACTAAGTCTAATCACAAATGTCTAATTGTCTAAGGTTGGGGATAAGGGACTTAGAATTCTTTCTTGTGTTCTTAGGAGTCAGTTTGTCCGTAGGTGGATACTGATGGAGTGCCAGCCATGTAGAGAACCTTCACAGGGACAGAGTGACCCTGCCTGGCTCCTAAACTCCTTTGGAAAGGAGTTCACCTTTCCCGAGTCCTGCACTCTATCCTCAGTTTAAACCATGATCCAATAACCTGACCTTGAATAAATAACAAAATCATAATAGCATATAGCACTCACCAAGTGCTTTCTGCTATAGTGACATTGTCCTCAACACTTTACACATGTTCTCTCATATAATACTCAGACCAGTCCTGTTGACTCATTGTACAGATGAGGAGACTGGGGCTCCAAAAGGTTAAATAACTTTCTCAAGGTCACACAGCTAGGGATTTCAAAGGGATTTCAACTTAGGCAGAGTTATTTCTTTTGCCTAATGGTTTGCATTTTTGCTTTTGATGTTCGATATTCTTTGACTGAAGTTAGCCTGTTCCTGAAGTAAGATTGAAAGCCTTTTGTCTGGCAGGCTGAGGTATCCTCTCTTGTATTAGAGATCCCCCCTGACTACCCAGCTAGCCACTTTCCAGGGTCACAGTTT
Organism: Phyllostomus discolor; assembly: GCF_004126475.2. Classification (NCBI taxonomy): domain Eukaryota; kingdom Metazoa; phylum Chordata; class Mammalia; order Chiroptera; family Phyllostomidae; genus Phyllostomus; species Phyllostomus discolor. The sequence continues at coordinate 1,518,033 of NC_040915.2, read as the reverse complement.
TTCTCGGAGGAAAGATCCAAGAGGCCAAACCAACGGCTTGTTTTCTTTATAATTCCTGACATGACTATTCTCCTGATTTTAAACCTTCTCCCCAACACTTCCTCCCAGGTACTGATTTCTCATCTTCAGTTTTGCCTCTCTTCTGCTGATTATGTCTTCTTAACTTTTGTCTTACCAGTCTGTCTCTTCTGTTTCAGAGATTTCTTCTACCCTCTGTTTTTCCATTACTTGGTGGCATTTTTTAAAAACTGATCAGTGTTGCCCTTGTTTCTGTGCAATATTTCAACTTACCCTTGTGCTAAGCTGTTACGCATGAATAGAAGAGTGCTCTGTTTTGTTGAAAATTCAGGGCTGTCACATTTTAACATTAGCCCCAGGGCGGCAGAAGTTTTGGCATGTCCACTATTGTATCTCAGTATTTAGAAATGGCACCTATCATACAGCATGCAGTCAGTAAACACTTGAGTGAATGAGTGAATTTGGATGTAATTCTTATAGTTTCTTCTAAACAAAGTGAACAAGTATCTTTTTATTTTCTTGGTTTAGTGTCACATTACAAGACGAGGGGCACTGAGGATGAGGAATCAACTGAAAAGTATGAAAATGTTGGGAATGCAGAACTTCTGTGGCTAAAAGTGGAAGGCCTTCACAAGGATCATGTTCAGGAGTCTAAGGTCGATGGAACCTGTGGTTGGGATGGCAAAGTAGAGAACCAGTCGGAAAAGCCTGATGGGAAAAGAATGAAGGAAGACGAAAGTGGCATCAGGGAAAAGATTGGAAAACCCCCAAACACAGCAAATATAAAGACAGAACAGGAAGAAGATGTGGCATCTGAGAAAAGCTTACATCTGAGCTCAAAGCACGTTACACACCAGACCATCCTTATCAAACAGAAAAGCAGTGAGCAAGGCACATGTGCGGAGAATGTGAATGGAAGCTCTCATCCCCATCTGAACCAGGACACCAGTGCTGTTAAGAAATCTCATAAATGTGATGAGTGTGGGAAATCCTTCAAATATAACTCCCGCCTTGTTCAACACAAAATTATGCACAGTGGGGAAAAACGCTATGAGTGCAGCGACTGTGGAGGGGCTTTTCGGAGCAGTTCCAGCCTTCGAGTTCATAAGCGAATCCACACTGGGGAGAAGCCGTACAAGTGTGAGGAGTGTGGGAAAGCCTACATGTCCTACTCCAGCCTTATAAACCATAAAAGCACCCATTCTGGGGAGAAGAACTGCAAATGTGATGAGTGTGGGAAATCTTTCAATTACAGCTCTGTTTTAGACCAGCATAAGAGGATCCACACTGGGGAGAAGCCCTATGAATGTGGTGAGTGTGGGAAGGCCTTCAGGAACAGCTCTGGCCTCAGAGTCCACAAAAGGATCCACACAGGGGAGAAGCCCTATGAATGTGACATCTGTGGGAAAACCTTCAGTAATAGCTCTGGCCTCAGGGTTCACAAAAGGATCCACACAGGTGAAAAGCCCTATGAATGTGATGAGTGTGGGAAGGCCTTCATTACTTGCAGAACACTTCTAAACCATAAAAGTATCCACTTTGGAGATAAACCTTACAAATGTGATGAGTGTGAGAAATCGTTTAATTATAGCTCTCTCCTCATTCAGCATAAAGTCATCCACACTGGAGAGAAACCTTATGAATGTGATGAATGTGGGAAGGCCTTCAGGAATAGCTCAGGCCTTATCGTGCATAAAAGGATTCACACAGGAGAGAAACCTTACAAATGTGATGTCTGTGGCAAAGCATTCAGCTATAGCTCAGGCCTTGCAGTCCATAAAAGCATTCACCCTGGGAAGAAAGCTCATGAATGTAAGGAATGTGGAAAATCCTTCAGCTATAACTCACTTCTTCTTCAGCATAAGACCATTCACACTGGAGAAAGACCTTATGTATGTGATGTGTGTGGGAAAACCTTCAGAAACAATTCAGGTCTCAAAGTCCACAGGAGGCTCCACACTGGGGAAAAACCATACAAATGTGACGTGTGCGGGAAAGCCTACATCTCACGTTCTAGCCTTAAAAACCACAAAGGAATCCATCTTGGGGAGAAGCCCTATAAATGTAGCTATTGTGAGAAATCCTTCAATTATAGTTCTGCCCTTGAACAACATAAGAGGATTCATACGAGGGAGAAACCTTTTGGGTGTGATGAGTGTGGAAAAGCCTTCAGAAATAATTCAGGCCTTAAAGTACATAAGCGAATCCACACTGGGGAGAGACCTTACAAATGTGAAGAATGTGGGAAAGCCTACATCTCACTCTCAAGCCTTATAAACCATAAGAGTGTGCACCCTGGGGAAAAGCCCTATAAGTGCGAGGAGTGTGAAAAAGCCTTTATCACATACCGAACCCTTATAAACCACAAAAAAATTCATCTTGGGGAGAAGCCCTACAAATGCGATGTGTGTGAGAAATCTTTTAACTACACGTCACTCCTTTCTCAGCACAAAAGGGTTCACACTCGAGAGAAGCCCTATGAGTGTGACAGGTGTGAGAAGGTTTTCAGAAACAACTCCAGCCTTAAAGTGCATAAAAGAATTCATACAGGGGAGAAACCCTATGAATGTGATGTGTGCGGAAAAGCCTACATCTCACACTCAAGCCTTATTAACCATAAAAGTACCCACCCTGGCAAGACACCCTATACGTGTGATGAATGTGGAAAAGCTTTTTTCTCAAGCAGAACTCTTGTGAGCCATAAAAGAGTCCATCTTGGGGAGAAACCTTTTAAATGTGTTGAGTGTGGGAAATCTTTCAGTTACAGCTCGCTCCTTTCTCAACACAAGAGGATCCACACAGGAGAGAAACCCTACATATGTGATAGGTGTGGGAAGGCATTCCGGAACAGCTCAGGCCTCACAGTGCATAAGAGAATCCACACAGGCGAGAAACCCTATGGATGTGATGAGTGTGGGAAGGCATACATCTCACACTCGAGTCTTATCAACCACAAAAGCATCCACCGTGGTCAGCAGCCCTATAATTGTGAGTGTGGGAAGTCCTTCAATTATAGATCAGTCCTTGACCAGCACAAAAGGATCCACACTGGAAAGAAGCCATACCGGTGTAATGAGTGTGGGAAGACTTTTAATACCAGGTCAGATCTCACCAAGCATAAAAGAATCCATACAGGAGAGGAATCTTTAAATGTGCCGAATGTGGGGAGTTACAGTGGTACAACACAAAAGAGAACTTATGAGGGTGGGAATGTTCTGGATGGGGCCAGGATGAGCTTGTCTCTGTAGGAGGCAGAGCTTACCAAGTCTCAATTCAAGTGGAAGAAAAACCTTATGAATGTAAGAATATCTGAGGTCCTTGTTCATGGCTTATAATTTACATAGTACAAATGAAACCATGAGTAACCTGTGCTTCAGGGAAGCCTCCATTGTCAAAATAGTTGAGCCCTTATGGAATACAAAACAGTTTATACTGGGGATAAAACCTATCAGAATGATATGTTAAAACCTTCAAAATAAGCAGACATTTCTGGACATGAAACACATGGGTGAGGAAAGGATTTCGATCAGAAGTCACAGTCACCATTAGAAAGTTCATATTTGGGTAAATTTTGTGAATCTAAACGTGGGACATTCAGGTGTATCTTTTGAGTCCCAATTATACATTGGTCAGCGGAAATAACCCAAGAAGGGCCTCCAGTAGGCACATTCAGGGAGAGATAGGCTTCAGGGAATATAAATTTATTTATTAGTAGCACTCATGAAGTAAAAGCTTTATTATATAATTCAGTGGTTTGGGGTGAGGTGATGACAAGTTTTGAAACAAAATTTGAATTTTGTAGGGAAATTTAAAAAGTGTAGACTTAATCTAACAGGAGATATGAGAGTCACTCTGAAAAAATGCAGGTTGATTGGACTATACTGTTATAGTGTGGTACACTAGTTGAGTAGGGGAAACTTTAAAATCTCCGGATGCACCCCGTCATTGAATGATAAATGTGTGCTGAGTGAAAACCCCATGTTACACTGCAAATGAAAGGTTCTATCATGGAGAAAAATAGAGCACACTCAGTAACTAAGGGAACATGTCTTTAATATGAATTTGCACAAGAATTAATTCAGGGATTCCTAGGAATAGGAATACTGAAAAGGAGGGCATTTTATTGCAGGAGGTAAAAAGCTAAGTAACTACCAATAATTGGGGGATAGGAAGAGATTCCTGCTTCTCAATCCTGTTAAATGATAGATTGTTTTGGACTGTGTTATTGTAAAGATTTCATGCACTACCTGTGTGTATTATCTGTTGTAAAATGTTATGAATATATTGTTCAGGGCTCCCTCTCTTGGCCATGAAGAGCCAGGTAGTTGTGGCAAGGTAAAGTGGATCTCCAATAAAGAATTCTTCAAAAGTAAACAGGCTGTGCCTGACTTCAGAAGGAGCAGTGTGTGGGGAAAGCCATCTGTGTCACATCTTCATGAGGTAGACTGTGGCAGATACAAGCCCAGGTGGGCGAGCAACGGGCTCATCCCCCAGTGCTGGCATCTCAGGTGTCACTAGCAGGTAGGCGGTACCCCTACCAGGAGAAGTGCAGCCTGGTTCAAGCCTCACATGCTGGGGCTGGGTCCCAGCTCTTGGGAATGGGCAGGCTCTGTGAGTGGCACTCATCACCCAGAAATAGTTGTGTTGAACAGAATTGAACAAAACATTGACTTTGTATAAAGGGTAAAAAGAGAGTCTTCTGAGAAGTAACCTGTTGAACCATACACTGGGCGGGGCGTATCTGTAGAGGCTGAATTCTTCATCAGGTTTCTCTGGCTCCGATATCCACTTTTTAAGAGAACAATCTCTAGCTAAATGGTTGCCTTGCTCTCTAGGACTTCACATATCTAGCCACAAAGCTTACATGCCTCTCTCTAGGAGTATAATTCACTTTGTCTCCAAACCCCCACCAATAGATTTTGATGGAGGGAGTCAGGATGGGACGAGGAAAGGGAAAAGTAAAGCATTTCTGCCATGCAACTCCACATTGAAACGCCATGACCACACTCGCTCTGTGTCCTGTTTGCATGCAGCCCTGACAGATGATCCTCTCCACAGACTTGAGTGCATTTATTCAGGAAATACCTGCTGAGGATGTGCTAGACTCAGTCCACTGTCTCCTAAGCAGGAGGCAACGGGAGTAAATAAAGGACCTGGGAGGGAGAAAACCCACAAGCAAAGCTACCCTGGTGGATGCTGAAGTAAAATGCAGCCTTCAGAGGCAAGTGAGCAGCACTGGCAGTTAGAAAGAGGGAGGCAACAGTGACATCTGGGCAAGACGGCTGGGTTTTTAAATAGGGAAATGTAGGGGACAATGGGTTGGCCCAGTGAAAGACCAAATAGGAAAAGCTTGCACATCCTTGAGAGTAGCCAGTCTGGCAGGGTTGGTACACAGTGGGCAGAAAGGAGGGAGACCATGGAGTATCATTTTCTAGGAGTCATCAGGCACATTGATTCATCTTCATTTACTGAAGGTAAAACCAGGTGTGTCTTAAATGATTGGATTACCTGTGTGGCCAGGGCTATCAGTGGCTCAGGGGCCCCGCAGGCCTCACATGTGCACACTAATGCACTGCCTGCTTTCAGGAGCGGCACCACTTGGATGGGTATTCCAAGTGCCCCAGCCCACTGAGCACTGGGACACCACCGCTGAGACCTCCATTGACTCCAGTCCACAAGAAACAGGACCCAGGCCTCTGGGCCTTGGCCTTGAGGCTACCTAAGGCCAGACACATGCAGCAGCTTGGGTAATCCCAGACGAGAAGAGGTCTTTGGGTCTCCAGCCATTCTGGGCGGACTGCAGCACAAAGCCAGTGAGGTGGTGTGGCTGCGTAGGGCTTGGGCTTGTTAGGGACTACCATCCCTCCCCTCTTTTCAGAGAAAATTTCTAATATGCAGGAAGGAAAATTGCCAACATGTAGGTAAATCAAAACACTTCTTTAAAAACAGCAGTGTCTAATTCAAGACTAAAAATATAACTGAAATGGAGAACAGTAGGTAAGTAGAAAGATGGAAGATCTGTATGAGAGCGTAAAGTGCTTGTTTTGGAGGAAGGGTAAGATGTTGCTTGAGTCTGGATTTTATAATGTTGACTGTGCATGACAGATTGTCATGGACAAGCACCAGGGTAGAAATAAAGGATGTAAGTCAAAATCTGGGCTGGAAATCCTCAAAGGCTGGAAAAGAAAACATTGAAAAGGCTGGAAAACTGGGACAATACTTTCTGGTAAAGATAGTCTAAGTTATTTGGGTCGATTTCCCACCAAAACAAAAAAAGATTTTAAAATAGGCAGTGTATCTGTTCCAGTGAGAGCATTGAGAGTGGGGAGACAATGCAATTTGAACAAGCAGGGCAGTTTAAAACTGGGATCCTGGCATCAGAGTACCAGAGCACTTCATGCCTTAGGCTGTTTGCTGATGCTACACATTTGGGCACCACTTCAGCCACAGGGAGAGACAGAAGGTCAGAGCCAGGTCCACCCGAGGTGGTGACTCTTCTAGGAGACCTTTCCAAAGCTAGTCTGGGTCCCCAAGGTGCTTTATTCTCAGGTAAGATAAACCAGGTCTAAGCCCAGCCCCAGTGGTTCTGTGACTGAACAGAGAAAGAGAAGAAAAGGGGGAAAAAAGTATCCCTGACACTGTCTGCTCACCAGTCAGCCCTTACAACCCAGGTAAACACACCTGGTAGAAGCAACACAAAACTTTGGAAGAAGACCCCTTCAATCTCAACATCAACCCTTATAGATAAATTTTCAGGGACAATTAATAAAAAACCAGGCATAAGGAGAAAAGGTAACATGACTGAAAGCTAGCAGAAAAGATCCACATGGACTTGACATACTGAATTATTGGTTACATTGAGCAGAGGGGGCTGTCCTTAAAATAGTGATGTATTGGGCAACAGATTGGAAGAAACTGGTGAAAAAATATGAAAGATGGGTGAAGAAATGCAGAATGGAGACGAAGGGAAGATTTTATTGGGAAATTTAACATCTACAGTTAATCATAGTCTCAGAAGTCAAGGACAGAATAAAAGAAAAAGAATGGGACTGAGAATTTCCAGAGCTAATGAAAAATATAGGTGTACAGATTTAAAAGCCTAAAGAATACAGAGCAGGATGCATTTATAGAAATCACACCCACATACATCCTAGTGTAACTACAGAAAATCAAAGAGAAAAAAATAGCTTAAACACACAAAAGATCCCTTCAAAGGAACAGCAGACTTCTCAGCAGCAACAATGAGAGTCAGAAGAGTAGAGTGAAAATATTAGCATAAAGATAGGTCACTGTCGACCTAGAATTTTATATCCTGTGAGAATCTCTTAAGAGAGGAGGTAAAAGCACATTTTACAACAAAAAAATTTGCTTAATTATCTACTGCTACCCCTCACTAAAGGAAATTCTTAAAAATGCATATCAATACAAAAGACAGGTTCCAAATGGGGTTTTGAGATGCAAAAGGAAATGAGCAAAGAGAATAGGAAATACGTAGGCAAATGTGAATGAGTGTTATATAAAACAAAAGTCTGGAGTTGTTAAAGTAACACAGACTCAAAATGCCAGACAATAACAAGAGTAAAAAGGATTGAAGTATCGTATGAGGGTAAAGGTTTTGGTTAATCTCATGCATATTGTAAAATGTAGAGAATCGTAAAATAGAATGTGTCATTTCAAGACTAGTAGATTAAAGATAAATTTTAAAATTTTTAATTGATTTTGGGAGAGAGAGAGAGAAACATCCATTTATAGTTTCACTTACTTTATACATTCATTGGTTGATTATTGTATGTGCCCTGACTAGAGATCGAAACTTGATATATCAGGAGGATGCTCCAACCAACTGAGCTACCTGGCCAGGGCTAAAAATGAATATTTAGAAATCAATAAAAAGGCAGCTTAAAAATGAGTAAGCCGGGGGGGGGGGGGGGGGGACCCAAAGTGCTTGCCAGGTGGCTCAGTTGAATGGAGTGTCTTCCCATATATGAGATGGTTGTGGGTTTGATTCCCAGTCAGGGCATATACAGGAGGCAGCCAATTGATATTTCATTCTTCACATCAATGTTTCTTTCCCTTAAAATATAAAAAATCCCCAGCTGAGGATTAAACCTTAAAAAGATGACAGATCTTAAGCCAAAAATACCACTATGTACATTCTATTTGATTTCATTAAATTATAAAGATTGTTAGCCTGGCTGGTGTAGCTCAGTGGATTGAGCGCAGGCTGCAAACCAAAGTGTCGCAGGTTCGATTCCCAGTCAGGCCACATGCCTGGGTTGTAGGCCACGGCCCCCAGCAACCGCACATTGATGTTTCTCTCTCTCTCTCTTTCTCCCTCCCTTCCCTCTCTAAAAATAAATAAATAAAATCTTTAAAAAAAATTACAAAGATTGTTAGTCCATGTCTTTGTCTGTTAGACTGCTATAACAAAATGCCACAGAATAGGTAGCTTATAAACAATAGAAATGTGTTTCTCACAGGTTTGGGGTCCAGGAAGCCCAAGATTAGAGTGGTTAGATTAGGGCTCTTCCTGTCCTCAGATTTCTGACTGTATATTTACATGGTGGAAAAGGCTGAGTTCTGTGGGGTTTCTTATAAGAGCACTAATGCCATTCATGAGGATTCCACCCTCGTAATCTAATCACTTCCCAAAGGCCTCACCTAACTCTCTCACACTGGGCATTAGGGGTCCATCCTGTGACTTGGGGGAACACAGACATTCTGACCACAACAGGACAGAAGTACAAGACCACAATATGGAGAAGAGCATGCCTCAGGCAGCCAGTGGTACAGGAGGAGCAACCCTTGATGGGTCCACAGCCTGAAGCAATGCCACCTCTGCTGACCTGCTGGGATGTGGAGCCGCTGGTCATCAGCTTTACCGCAGAGGAACTTGGATGGCCATGCGCTCAGGCTGCCTGGGGAGTTCTGTTCCTGAAGAAGGAAGAGCCAGCACTGGTGGAGCTGACACCCCAACCTGCAGGGACCCTTCAGGAGTCCTGAGCATTGCTCAGCAGCTTAGCTGGCATGAACATGACAGAAGGGGGCCAGCTTTCCGGACATGCTGTTGTGGGCAGAGGCACTGGAGGTGGTGGCCTGGGGCCACCCAGCATGGGGACAGCAGACCCGAGCAACCCTGTCTGGAGGTGTCTTGGGAAAGAAGGGTAGGTCAGGGATGGAAGGGACAGTGATCATGGAACACTGTCAAAATATCACGTTAATAAAAAGTGTGGGAGGAGTTTTCGTGGTGAGTCAAGAGGTGCTATTAACAGCAGCCTGAAATAATAGTGCCTTTTACCACATTAAACACTAAATCACTGTCTGCTTGCTGCCAGCACAGTGGAGAATGACGCCATTCCAACCTGGACCCCATATGAGGTCTGCAGTGCCTGGAGAAAACAGCTCAGGCCTCTGCCAGACCCACGGAGAAGCACCTCGAAGGGCCATTTCCCAAACTGCTGGGGCCTGAGCATGTGCTCCACCCACCAACGGCAGCTTTTTAAATGCTGCTTGTCAGTCATTCTGCCAGCAAGGATTTGGGTGTGCAAAGTGGTAGCAAAGTTTCCCCCCCCCGGGAAGTTGCTGGAGACATGCAGAAGGCACATTCTTTTGAAAGCAAAGCAATTTGGGCAAGACTACCCATTTCGAAGTGGACGAGTTAGTCCCTGATAATGAATTGGCTACTTACTTGAAACTGGTTGAGGAAAATAAAACATAGTTAAAATACAGTATATTCTCAATTTTACCTAGGGCTTTTTTTTTTTTTTGTATTTAACTTACTTTTTATTGGGAAAATTTTTAAACACTTAAAAATGTTGAAAGAATACAACCACCGCATTTTACATTTGCTTTCTCTCCTCTCTCTCCACCCACTAGACTCACACTGACCACACGCACACACACACACACATGAGTTGTATGACACTGTGATCCCCAAATACTTTGGCATGAACCTGCTAAGAAGGCAGTTTCCTACATGACCACAGTGCCACTGTCACTCCCACAGGAGTTAACAGTCATTCTGCACTCACAGTCAAGACAAACCTTCCCAACCATTCCTGAGTGATTTCTGTGCGTGTTGGAGTCCGCCCTGCCTGGTCTCAGGAAGCTGTAACCCACCGCAACTTAGGCTGAGTGAGAGACCTCTGAACCGGGAGACACTAAGGAGACAAACTTATTTCCCTGGCATGAACGCTGCCTGTTTTTTGCCTGGCCTCCAATGCTTGATCAGTTAGCCAATGACGGGTAAGATTTCCCATGGGGGGAATCGCCTAAGACAGGCATGATCACATGGGGGCCTCAGGGAAGGACTTGGGGGGCTGTGGAAATGAAGGGGTGATCAACATCGACCCCTGCCCCCTTGGCTTTGTGCAAGAACCTGTGGACTTCCTAACTTGGGAAAGAGGGTGTGCTGTTTTTCCATCCCTACCAGTCCTGTCTACCAGCCGACGCACACAGCAGCGCCAATAGAGGAGGACGGGGCCTCCCCCGACAGCAGGGGCTGAGGCTTGGAGGCCTCCTGCATGTGCAACTCCGCCCCCACCCCCAGGTCTCCTACACTCATGAGTTGTACTGGAGGACAAGATTTAAGTGCATGAAAGCCCGTGTAACAACAACCTGAAGAGACTGGATAATAAAATGCATTTGAAGTGACTTGTAAAGTCATAGAATGACACTGTGTTCATCATCTACAGAATCACACAGGAATTTAATCACATCATCCCTGAAGTTTCCTTATTTCTTCCAAATAAATTACAAACTAGATCGTTTGACTTCTATATTATTATGTCACCTGGTAGTCACTTTGTGCCAGGCACCATTGCTAGCAACTCTTCCAATCTCCACAAGAGCACTGAGCGGGGAGGGGCACGGGTGGGGAAACTGAGGCACAGAGCTGTGTTGTGGAGCTGGCACTGAACTGTAGCTGCGGTGGTGAACTCCGTGTTCTCTTCTAGTTGGAGAGCTTGAAAATCCAACCCCCTTGCAATTAGATTTGGCCCTTAAGTGAGATTGGGAAGGCAGACAAAGGGGGAGCTATTTCCCAGCTGCTTCTGTCAGAAATGTGAGGCTTCCATGGGAGGGACCTGCCTGGTGTATGCAGCCCCTTGGCCACCCAGATCCGAATGCCCAGGAGACTCTGCCAGCTGGTCCTCTAGGTGCAGTCACTGAAACACAAACCTCTTCGAGGGCAGAGCATGTGTGGAAGACCAGGATTCTGGCCCAGTTGCTTGGATTCGTGCAATGGCAAAGGAGCATGTGGACACAAATAAAAGGTGAGTAACCAACTGGGAAAACACCTGCAGCACAGGTAACAGCATTCTACATTCTACAAAGAGTTCTAGCAAATGAAGGAGACAAACTGGAGTCTAAATGGGCAAAAGAGAGGAGCAGCAATTCACATACACAGCTGATGACTAAAAACAGGTTCAACTTTACTAATCATCAGTGAAGTACAACTCGAGACAGCAATGCAAAACCACTGTTCTATCAGGTTAACAAAGATGGCAAAGAAGGACTAAGATGGTGCCGGCAAGGTGTGGAGAGAAGGACCCTCCTGCCCCTAATGTCAGAGCAATGCCAGCTCTTGGTCGGGTGGTGACAGCATGATTCAGAGGCCTTCAGCAGTGAGCACACCTTTGCACACCAGTTCTGGAATCTCACCGTGAAGAAAGAATTAGAGCTCTGCATAGAGATATAGCTACAAGTCATTGTGCAAACATGCAAAGTTGCAAACATCCCACATATACAAAAACAGGGACAATGATGGTGCACTTGCATAACGGGACACAAAGACGTAATAAAAAATGCCGAACAAGTACTTTCTCTGACATGGGAAGATGCTCGCAATATTTTAAGCAATAAAAGCTGGTTATGATATGACCCCCAAAATGCATATATATGAACAGAATAAATCTGGAAGACTGACTTCTGGCTGCTGGGGTTACAGATGGTTTTTGTTTTTCATTTATTTGTGGCTTAATACTTTTCTATAATGAATGTTTCTCTCTTTCTTAATAAGTTTTATAAACTGGCAATTACATGAAGGTGAAAGGAAAGGACACTAAAAAATCCTGAATTCATGGGAATTAAACTGTACCAGATCACTGATAAAGAAGCAAATCAGCCCTGAGTGGTGTGGCTCAGTTGTTTGGAGCACTGTCCTATACACCAAAGGCTGCGGGTTCAATTCCCAGTTGGGGCACATGCCTGGGTTGCAGGTTCGGTCCCGGCTGAGGCACATGCAGGAAGCAGACCACAGATGTTTCCCTCTCTCCCTCCCTTCCTCTCTCTGGAATCAGTAAATATATCCTCAAGTGAAGATTAAAAAAAAAATAGGAACAAATCATAAAGCATTAGCATTTACCTTGAATTAACTGGATTTACTTTTTTCCATCAGAGGGAATGAGGCCTAAATCAGAAACTGACTCGAGTTGTAGAAAATAGAGTTATAATTTGGGCATACCTGTCTTTGACCTGTGAAACTTGTACCTGTTACATGTGTATAGAAAATATTTGGAAGGATATCCACTACATTTTAAAATGGTTCCCTTCACAAGTGTAGGATCAGAGGAGAAGGGAAGATAACTTTTTCTTTACACAAGTCAATATTGTTGGACTTGTTATAATAAGCATGCAAAAATCTAAATACATTTAAAAAGCAAAAAATGGTTGTAACTATGAAAACACTCAGGAACACAGTGGTCTCCGTGGTTGGATGATACAAAATCACAACGTGGAATACATGCACTACGCTTACTATGTCCATGCATCTGCACATGAGGAAGGCCTGGCTGGGAGCACACTCTCATGAAAGTAGTTGTTCACCCTCATTCATTTAGTCCACACATGTGTGTTTTGCACCTACGATGGACCAGACACACGGATGGCCCTGTTCTAGGAACCTGGGAGTCAGCGAGGAATCGAGCCACCCAACTCGATTCCCTCGTGGAGCCTACGTTCCAACAGGGATAGACAGCAAGTCGTAAACATGGCAGGTATGTCAGCAGCTGGTGGGCGCTACAAAAAAAAAAGAAGCAGGGTAAAGGAGACTGGCCCCGCAGTGGGTGAGGGCAGGGTTCAACTGTTAATCAGGGAAGGCCTCACTGAGGAGGTAAGGCAAAGATTTGATAAGAGGCAAGGGAGGGAGTAATGCAAACAGCTGGAGTTTCATAACCAGAGGGAACAGCCAGTGCAAAGGCCCCCAGGTGGGTTCCCGGAGCAGCGATGGGGGTAGGGAGGCCGAGACAGAGTCAGCAAGGACGGAGCAAGTCCGAGGTAAGCAGGCCAGGCCAGGTATTCAGTAATGAGTGTGGGGTTCCATAGACTACTGTTCAAACTTTGGCTTTTATCCCAACTGTGGGGTTTTGAGCACAGAAATGCCAGGATCCCTCCAGCTGCTATGTGGAGACTGGGGTACTGGGGTTGGGGTTCCGGGGGTGGGGGCAGAGATCTGCTTGTCCAGGTGAGGGGTGACAGTGGCTGAGGGGATGCTGAGGAGTAGGATCCAAGACACCGTTTTGAAGGTAGAGCCAACAGGAGTTCCCACAGAGTGGGTAGAGGCTGTGAGGGTGAGGGGTGCAAGGATGGCTCTTGGGGTTGTGGCCTGAGTGAGGGAAGTGGAGTTGCTACTCATTAGGCTGCCGTAGGTTTGGAGTTGGGGAAGGGTCAGGAATTTATCTTGGACCTGTTATGTCTGAATGTAGCAGCAATATAAATTTTGCTTGCAGAATGTTTTGAGGAAAGCGTCTGGGTAGCAGAATATATAAAATGGAGTCACTTTAACCAGGCTGCTAAAATTACTAACATTATTGTAACTGAACAACTAGTGGGGTCCCATCACCTGCCACCCACAGGCAATAACTCTGGAGACAGAGTCTGGTGGAAAAGAAAATGGAATGTTTTATTTACTTAAAAATATACACAGCAGATTTCTTGATGCCCCACCCCCAGAGGAGCAGGCATGTGGATGGTAGGCCGCCACTGCAGCACAGGGGAGGAGCATGGGACATATCACATGGCCGCCCCACCCTCCCCACCTCCCAGGACCTGTCAGCCCAAGCCTCAAGCCCCAGGCCCACCCTACAGCCTCAGCAGCATCCCACATGGGGATGAGGTGTGGGGTTTGCTGCCAAGCCTCCCTGAGGCTCTCCTAATTGAAACCTCCTGCGTGCCTGGACAGGCAGGTCCTGGGGTGCTATGGCAGGGGGGCTGGGAACCCCTCTGGCCATGCCCCCAGCTCAGTAGCCTCTGCCCCCAGCCGTGCACCTACAGCCAGAAGATGGGGGAGCAAAAACAGGGCATTTGTGCATGCTCTGCTTTTAAAATACTCACCATTACTCCCTGCTGGGTAGAAGTAGATGGGAGGGTATGTCCCTTCCATCCAAACACCTTCCTAGGTTTTGGTGTCAGCCTTGCACACCTCTTCTGCTGTGTCATGCTCGTGTTCTCCAGGTTGCCAGGGAGACACACACATCTTCAGTGCCTCTCCACCCCTCCCCAGGGCCAGGAAGGTAGTTCCCCCATTATATGGTGAAGACTAGGGCATGAGAAGACTATTCTTGTTCTACATAAGTAGCCTGGGAACTTAAACTTCTTGAACTTTCCAGTGCTGTGTCACTGCCTGGGCACACATCTGGCTACACACTAGAGCTCCTACAACCCTCTAATGACCCTGAGAGACTCACGTGTGCAGGCCACCCAACACCCTCCTGCCCAGCTGCTAGACCACCTGACACCTGACAGCCACCCTGGGCCAGTCCTAGGGCTGAGAACGGAGGACTGCATATTCTCAAGAACGCACTTTTTAGTGTAAAAGCTCTTAACTTTTCCTCCTTCAGAACACATCTGGGTTTTTGCCTGGGTTCCTAGTGTGCAAGCTCTAAGATTCTTGAATAAATCTATCCTTTATTTCTAGTCAAAGCCTCCAGGTTCCTCTGAGTTTGTTCAACAGTTCCTAATGATGACATCTTCCAAATAAAAGTAATTTCAAGACTCCTGACCCAGCAACTGTTGCATTCCTAGTACTGAAAATATGCAAGTCAGTCACTGCTGGTGATATGGAGAAACCACGGGGATAGAAGACAGGCCAGAACACTCTGGAGTCTGGGCCCGTTTTCAAGGGATGGGGGAAGGGAGGGGACAGAGGCTGCAAATGTGTCCACACTCCTGGAAAGATTTCACATGTCACTAAAGGGATGACACATGAACTCTGGAAATTAGTAGCAGCTCCTTTAGGACCCAGCTTGAGGTCAAGAGCAAGTGAGACCAATACACGGGGCGGGCAACGGCAGGTTTACAGTTGTTCATATGGAAAATAATACAATAGTAAATAAAACAAGACTAAACTCACATACTCACCACTGCAACCTAATGTCCCACCCGGTAACTACTAGAAAAACCTAGTCTCTCCTCCTGTGTGTCTCCTTTATTACTCACACAGAATACTTCGCTCTGACACCAGCTCGCTGTCTTACAATTTAACTCAATTCTGACCCCATCTACTTGGAAACATCTACTGTCAGATCCCTCAGGGTAAGAGCTCAGACCTGTGAGACTCTGCTCCCCACCCCAACTTCAGCTGCCAATCCCAAGTAGTAGTTCCCCAGGTTATTCATAACTTCTGTAAAATGTGAATACAAATCAAAGGTTCCCATGACCCCCACCCCATTGAATTTGATGACTTGCTAGAACAGCTCACAGAACTCAGAGCAACAGTTACACTTCCAGTGTATCAAAGGGTATAGTAAGGGATGCAGATGAAGAGCCAGGTGAACAGACACAGGTTGAGGTCTGGGAGCATCCTGACCACTGCAGCATCCTTCCCGGTGGAGCTGGGTTGCGTCACCCTCATGTACGTTGATGTGTTCACACAAACTTGGTAGATTTCCAAACCATGTGCTATCAGGATTTTAATGGAGGTTTGATAATTGACCCCATTTTCTGCCCTTCTTTCTCAAGAGAATAGAGAAAGGAGAAAGCGGGGGAAGCTGAAAAATATTGGGTTGGCCAAAAAGCATATTTGGTTTTTCTGGTAAGATGGCTCTAGTAGCACTTTGTTGTCTTCAACTTCATTTGAAACAATTTTGTTAGGTTGTATTGTGATAGCTGTCATATCAATGTACCCTTAAAAAAACTCACCAAAACTGGTGAACATTTGTGTAGCAATGTTTTTGGTGTATTATACTCTATTATTTCAAGAAAGGTAAAAACACAACTGAAACACACAAAAAACAATTTGTACAGTGTATGGAGAAGGTGCTGTGTCTGACTGAATGTGTCAAAGTGGTTTGCGAAGTTCAGTGCTGGTGATTTCTCACGGGATGATGCTCTATAGTCAGATAGACAAGTTGAAGTTGACAGCGATCAAATCAAGACATTAAGTGAGAACAATCAACATTCTACCACGACGGAGACAGCCAACATACTCCAAATACCCAAACCAATGAGGCTATTGGTGAAAATGAAAACTGTGTTTTTTATTTTACAGAAAAAAGCTAAAAGGACTTTTTGGCCACCCCAATACAGCTTGTAAGCATGGCTGGGTCTTTCCGGTGACAGCCCTGACCCAGAAGCCATGCAAGAGCCCACCCCATCACCTAATCACAAGAAGACACTTCTACCACCCAGTAGCTAGAAGGGTGTAAGGAGCATTGTGTCAGGAACAGCAGTTAAGACCAAGTATTAGAACAGATGATGCTCCTAGTGCTCTTATCACTTAAATTCCAAGGGTTTTAGGAGCCTTGTGCCAGAAACAGGAAGAAGGGTGGGTGGGATAGGTGAAGACCAAATATGTATTTCTTCAAATTAATCACATCCCAGAAAATATGCCTGAAGAGTGAGGTCTAGGTTCCAGCTTTCAAAAGGGAGGGGGGTGGAACAAAACCCAAAACAGAGCCTGCAAATCCATTCATAGTCCTGTCAAGATTCTAGAACATGCCATTAAATGGATGACATATGAACTCCAAAAACTAGCAGAAACTCGCTTTGGATTCAGCTTGAAGTCAAAGGCCAGTCAGCCCCATATATTTAGAAAAAATGCAACCAGGACGATTTCGTAACTTGTAACTGCAACTTCTCAAGGAGAGCAAAGGTTTCTTCAGAGAAGACAGATCTCAGGTGGCGTGCAATAGCGGCCCAACTGGCCAGCCCCGACGGGAGCCTCGCGTCCTGCTTCTGGGTTTTCTGGGCAGGGATCCGTGGGCAACCCTGCCTGCGGCCGCGGGAATGGTACCCATGCTCCCGAGCGGCAGGGGAGATGGGCACTTGTTCTGAGCACTCTCACACTTCGCCTTCTCTTTTCACACGCGAGGAAGATTCTGGCACAGCGATTGGTGTAGCAAGAAAGTACGCGATGAACAAAAGAAAACGACCTTCCTCTGGTTCTTCTACAGAGGTCTCAACACACGACGGTAAACACAGGCCTTAATACTTTCTGAATTGTTTTCCGCCGGGAGGCCACCCTCGGGGGAGAAGCAGCGGGCCAGAGTCTCCTCCAGCAGCCAGGTCAAACTCGCGGTTGCTAGGTGATCTCAGGTCCATGAGAAATGGACTAAGCTGCCCCGCCTCCACTTCCGCCCTCCTTGCCCCGCCCCTACCCCGCCCAAGTCCCGCGGGGTCGGACCGTCCTAGTATCAACGCACGCGACAGGCTGAAGCGTCGTGACGCACGCGCCACGACGCTTCGGCGTGTCGCGGGAGGCTCGACGTGCTGCGCGCTCCCGCTCTCGTCCACACGCTACCCCGCCCCTTCTTGCGTAGCCTGAGCTGTCTCCCCAGCTCTGTTCTCCCCCAGACCCGGCCCTCCCACACCCGGTCTCCAGGCCTATGGACAGTGACTGTAGAACAATATCAAGGCCTGCAAGACCCACGTCCCATGCTCCCGCGTTGGCGGTGGTGATGGGCTGGGCTTGCGGGGTAGAAGAATAAGGCGGGATGAGGGGAGGTGGCAGTTCCGCGGGCTCACTTCCGGGGGACGGGCGGAAGTGGCTGAGGTGGATGGGGGTGGGCTGGAGCGCGA